>NC_047104.1:147855117-148102617 GCF_902500255.1 Thalassophryne amazonica | reverse complement strand
TAGTGTTGATGGAGGTTTGCACTCTACAATTGCAGTGGTCTCGTTTTCCTTTTTTTAAATTATTGTGTTAATAATGTTGGGCTACTAGAATCATGTGTGCACAGACAGACACTTGCAGGACACCAGATTTGTGTTTGATTGTTGAATCTTCATCTCGGCTTTTCCACATGTATCTCGCTTCTCTTTTTCAACCTGCGTTCCCATTCACCGGGGCTGTAGCACCTCATTATCTCCTTTTATTAACTTCTACTGTGTCCAATAAACCGCCCTGATGACAGACGCTTGTCGGTTTAAGTCATGTCTGGTTCTACACAACACTTAAATGTCAGGCTTTCTGCACTGTCTTGAGATTCAATTTGATTGAGACATTTAGCAGAAAGGGAAAAATAGCTCTGTGACCTTTTGAAAGCATTTTTCTCTGCAAACAAAAAAGTGTTCTTCAGCGGACAAGCACACAGGCCCTGCAGAATATATTGCAGAATGTGTGTGTGCATACATACAAACGCACCGACAATCTAATATGTAGCGACGTTTATCTCCTAATGTAATTTCACATAATGTCATTTCATCTGTCAATTGCAGTAGCTTGCTTTAATATATTTCTCTCTTCCAGCCTGTGGTTGGTGTATGAGATTAGACAGCAGTTCATGTCTAATTTGAGGACATTCAGGTTAAATAATTATTTTACTCAAACCTGCGACTTTTTCTTTTTTATGTTTTATGTGCAAAGAAATAGCCACCTAGCTATTGATGAAAATTTTTCTACTGGATTTCTGTTAAAAACAATTTCTCCAGAGTCTTTAAAGAACCTTAGGTTCCATATTGGAACCTTAGCTTCACACAACTATGCAGAACAGTTGTGTGAACATTTGTGTAGAAAGCAGTTCTGTTGTGAAAGTGTAGTGACACGGACCCACAACAGGGGGTGCAAATGAACGGTCAATAGATGAGCCAAAAAGTAACAATTTAATGTTGTGAAATGTGCACAACGAATATACAGACAATCTCAGAATATGATTACAGTCAAATTACAAAGGTGACGTGTGGGCAGGCTCAAGGATAGAAGACGTCTGTCCTGAGAAGGGCCGGAACCACACGATTTCTGCCACCACCGAACCTGGTGAATACTGGAGCCGCCAAGTCCCGAATTCCCAGGTGATCACCGTCTCCGACTGTCGGATCTGTTACTGCTGCCGAGAACAAAGACAGTCAAGTGTGGGTGTGTGTACACCCAGTAACAACAACGGTGGGAATGTCACCTCCACCTCTCACTCAATATGTGATGAGTACCGTAGTGATTCCTCAGGGGAAAAGAGTGCCGTCCTGCACTCACTCAGCTTCCACAGATAGAGGAACCGGTACTCCTGCAAACACTCACAATATACAGATATACTGTAACACAAAACGGCTGAGGATATTACCTTCAATGAAGTACGATATCTCGGCGATGAGGTGGAGATGACGTCTGGGTTTTATGGAGTGAAGTGATGAAGAATGAGTGACAGCTGTCAGGAAGTAATGAGTAACAGCTCTCACTCCCGGCTGTGTCCGTGGCGGCAGGGCTCTCGTGCCTGAAGCCCGCACTTCAGGCAGGGCGCCCTCTAGTGGTGGGCCAGCAGTACCTCCTCTTCTGGCGGCCCACACAACAGGACCCCCCCCTCAACGGGCACCTCCTGGCACCCGACCAGGTTTGTCGGGGTGTCGGCGGTAGAAGTTGGCCAGGAGGGCCGGATCCAGGATGAAGCTCCTCTTCACCCAGGAGCGTTCTTCGGGTCCATACCCTTCCCAGTCCACCAGATATTGGAACCCCCGGCCCATTCGACGGACGTCCAGGAGCCGGCGCACTGTCCAAGCCGGCTCCCCGTCAATGATCCGGGCAAGAGGCGGCGCCGGACCGGGAGCACAGAGGGGTGAGGTGTGGTGAGGTTTGATCCTGGAAACATGGAAGACCGGGTGGATCCGCAGTGAAGCTGGGAGCTGGAGCTTCACCGCGGCAGGGCTGAGGACTTTGAGGATACGGAAGGGGCCGATGAACCTGTCCATCAATTTTGGAGACTGTACTTGCAGGGGGATGTCCTTCGTTGACAACCACACCTCCTGCCCGGGCTGGTATGCAGGGGCCGGGGACCGCCGGCGGTCTGCATGGGTCTTGGCCCTCGTCCGGGCTTTCAACAAGGCAGAACGGGCGGTGCGCCACACCCGACGGCACCTCCGAAGACGGGCCCGGACCGAGGGCACACCGACCTCTCCCTCCACCACGGGAAATAATGGGGGCTGGTACCCCAAACACACCTCAAATGGGGAGAGGCCGGTGGCAGAAGACACCTGGCTGTTATGCGCATACTCGATCCAGGCCAGATGGTTACTCCAGGCCGTCGGGTGCGCGGATGTTACGCAGCGAAGGGTCTGTTCCAGTTCCTGGTTGGCCCGCTCTGCCTGTCCGTTCATCTGTGGATGGTACCCGGACGAGAGGCTCACGGTGGCCCCCAGTTCCCTGCAGAAGCTCCTCCAGACGTGTGAGGAGAACTGGGGACCACGGTCAGAGACGATGTCGGTGGGTATCCCATGCAGATGGACGACGTGGTGGACCAGGAGGTCTGCTGTCTCCTGGGCTGTTGGGAGCTTCGGGAGGGCCACGAAGTGGGCCGCCTTGGAGAATCGGTCCACTATCGTGAAGATGGTGGTGTTGCCCTGGGACGGCGGGAGGCCCGTGACGAAATCCAGGCCGATGTGGGACCAGGGGTGATGAGGCACCGGTAATGGCTGGAGAAGTCCTTGGGACCTTTTATGGTCTGCCTTGCCCCTGGCACAGGTGGTGCAGGCCTGGATATACTCCCGGACGTCGGCCTCCATAGACGCCCACCAGAAGCGCTGCCGGACAACTGCCATGGTCCTTCGCACCCCTGGATGACAGGAGAGCTTGGAACCATGACAGAAGTCCAAGACTGCAGCTCTGGCCTCTGGTGGGACGTATAAACGGTTCTTCGGACCTGTTCCTGGGTCCGGGCTCCGTGCCAGGGCCTCCCGGACGGTCTTCTCCACGTCCCAGGTGAGGGTGGCCACGATAGTGGACTCCGGCAGGATGGGCTCCGGTGGATCCGACAGTGCAGTTTTGACCTCCTCTTCGTGTACCCGGGACAAGGCATCCGACCTCTGGTTCTTGGTCCCGGGGCGATAGGTGATCCGGAAGTCAAAACGCCCAAAGAACAGTAACCAGCGGGCTTGCCTGGGTTTCAGCCGCTTGGTGGTCCTGATATACTCCAGGTTCCGATGGTCAGTGAAAACCGTGAACGGCACAGACGCTCCCTCCAACAGGTGTCTCCACTCCTCAAGAGCCTCTTTCACCGCAAGGAGTTCTCGATTGCCGACGTCAGAGTTCCGTTCAGCCGGGGTCAACCTGCGTGAAAAGTAGGCACACGGGTGAAGAACCTTATCGGTCTCTCCGCTCTGGGACAGCACGGCTCCTATCCCTGAGTCAGAGGCGTCCACTTCAACCATGAACTGGCGGCTAGGGTCGGGCTGCACCAAAACTGGTGCAGTAGAGAACCGTCGTTTCAACTCCTTGAACGCGGCTTCGCACCGATCCGACCCGGTGAAGGGGACTTTTGGAGAGGTCAGGGCTGTCAGGGGGCTAACTACCTGACTGTAGCCCTTAATGAACCTCCTATAGAAATTAGCGAAGCCGAGGAACTGTTGCAGCTTCCTACGGCTTGTTGGTTGGGGCCAATCTCTCACCGCCGCAACCTTGGCCGGATCAGGGGCGACGGAGTTAGAGGAGATGATAAACCCCAGGAAGGACAAAGACGTGCGGTGAAACTCGCACTTCTTGCCCTTCACAAACAGTCGGTTCTCTAACAACCGCTGCAGGACCTGGCGTACATGCTGGACATGGGTCTCAGGATCCGGAGAAAAGATGAGAATATCGTCCAGATATATGAAGACGAATCGGTGCAGGAAGTCCCGCAAGACGTCGTTAACCAAGGCTTGGAACGTCGCGGGGGCGTTGGTGAGGCCGAACGGCATGACCAGGTACTCAAAGTGACCTAACGGGGTGTTAAATGCCGTCTTCCATTCATCTCCCTTCCGGATCCGAACCAGGTGATACGCATTTCTAAGATCCAGCTTAGTAAAGATTTTGGCTCCATGCAGGGGGGTGAACACGGAATCCAACAATGGCAACGGGTATCGATTGTGAACCGTAATCTCATTCAGCCCCCTGTAATCAATGCATGGACGGAGTCCGCCATCTTTCTTGCCCACAAAGAAGAAACCTGCCCCCATCGGGGAGGTGGAGTTCCGGATCAGCCCGGCAGCTGATGAGTCCCGAATTCCCAGGTGATCACCGTCTCCGACTGTCGGATCTGGTACTGCTGGCGAGAACAAAGACAGTCAAGTGTGGGTGTGTGTACACCCAGTAACAACAACGGTGGGAATGCCACCTCCACCTCTCACTCATTATGTGATGAGTACCGCAGTGATTCCTCAGGGGAAAAGAGTGCCGTCCTGCACTCACTCAGCTTCCACAGATAGAGGAACCGGTACTCCTGCAAACACTCACAATATACAGATATATTGTAACATAAAACGGCTGAGGATATTACCTTCAATGAAGTACGATATCTCGGCGATGAGGTGGAAATGACGTCTGGGTTTTATGGAGTGAGGTGATGAAGAATGAGTGACAGCTGTCAGGAAGTAATGAGTAACAGCTGTCACTCCCGGCTGTGTCCGTGGCGGCAGCGCCCACTCGTGCCTGAAGCCCGCACTTCAGGCAGGGCGCCCTCTGGTGGTGGGCCAGCAGTACCTCCTCTTCTGGCGGCCCACACAACAAGTTCTGTAGGAATATATTCTATAGATTCTTGTGCAGCCAGTCTTCTCTATGGAAGCCTGATCCTGTTAGATCTTAGAAGCTAAGCACAGTGGGTCTTGATTGGTACTTGGATGGGAGATCTCTTTGGAAGACTGGGGGTTGTGTGTTTCTCCAGTTAGAACTGGAGTTGCATCAGGAAGGACATCTGGTGTAAAACTTGACAAATACCAATGCGGATCCACCTTGGTGACCCTGTACATACGGGAGCAGCTGAAAAGTCAACAAGAGATTCTATAGATTTCTGTAGGATTCTATTCAATCAAAAACCAAACTGCAAGAAAGCCCTGTCCAGCACATTATATTCATGTCACCGAGTTGGGACATAAGTGAAAATTATTGCTTGGAAGTTGAATTGGAAGATGTAATGTGAGCCTTTGGAAGAGCTGGAATGTAAATTGCAGTGAGTGAATCGATGGAAAGGAGCATGATAAGGACAACATGATTAAAACCTGGTCAGCTTTGATGCATCCGATTAATCAAAAAAGCAACTTTGCTTTGCTTATGTAATATCCCATATAGACATTAGTGCAGCAGATAAGAGAATATTCACAGAGGAATTCTGCAAATAGAGATGCAAGCACCAAATGTGGCACAAATACTCCTTAGACATTACTCTTTTGATGAACCAGTGCCCACTTGAATTTTCAGTGGGCGGCCAGGTATGTGTCAGTTGAAGAATTACACAGGGGTTAAAATTTAAAAATGCCCCAATCATATTGAAAGGTATTCCATATTATTTGTGTGATCATAAAGATTTCAAAAAGGTACAGTTTGGACCATCAATGACTGAATTCTATGGAGTTATGGGCTAAAAAAAAAAAACTAACAAAAATGGTAAGAAAGGTCAACTTCAGTTTGTGCAGGGGTCAAAAGTTGAAGTTATTCCAGTTTTGGTAAAAAGGGGTGCAAATTATTGGTTGAGCTAATAGGATTAATACATGGAATAGTGTAAAGGTTAAACAAAGTCGACGTCCATTGGATTTTATGACGTGACATACTGTAGGTTACCCTGTAACATGATAACTAAGCATAACACATGATGCTAACTATTCTTTTTTATGACTCTGTTAACTCAACCAATAATTTGGATTAATTTTTTTCCCCCAAATTAGAGCAATTTTGACTTTTGACCCCTGTACAAACTGAAATTGACCTTTGTTACCATTCTTGCTATTTTTACCCCATAACTCTATAACATTCAGTCACAGATAGTCCAAACTACTATCTCTACTCTCTGTGAGACACATGATGTGGTATAGCGTTCAATATGATTGGAGCAGCTTTTAATTTTGACCCCTGTGTAATTCTTCAGTTGACCCCTACCTGGCTGCCTACCGAAAAGAGGGTAAAGTCTCAGGTGTATTTGTGCCAAATTTCATACTTGCATCACCATTTGAAAGATATTTTTCACTTCACTACATGTTTGCCACCTGCTATAAGGATAGTGGGTATTGGACAGACAATAGAAATTAGGAGCTGTATTGGACGGATTATTGTCCCGGCACTAAATTTAGTGGTTCTTGTTACAGACAATGTGTCAACATTTAATGTGTTTGAAAAAATGATTGTGAAATCCTGGAAGTGTGACCCCCCCCAAGCTGTTTAGTCATAATTTAGTACACTGAAAAAATAGAACCCTGCTTAAACTAAAAAAATGATGTCCAGATATCACATCTAATATATATGACTTCACGTAATCTAAATTATTTCATTTCACAGAATCTAAGTTATTTAACTTCCTATGACCTTATTATTTCATGTTGATGTAAACAATAATATTTCAGTTGACTCAATCTAAATTCTTTGCCTTGATCCAAATTATTAACTTTTATTTTGCAATTCTGACAATACAAAACAGACTTTAATTATCAGCAACAGCTTTGTTACTTACGTTTATTGTTGGACGAAATCCACCCAGTGCATCCACATCTGGCTGGCTCCCTGAAGGCAAATGAGACCAGTGCAGTGTGCATGCGCAATTCACATTTGAGTCAAACTAAAAATATTAATTGCAGGTCATAAAGAAGAAGAAAACAATTGAGCGAACTAAAAAATTTAGTTTTGAGTCCATTAGATATATATTTAGTTCAGTTAAAATCAAACTTTATGTCACTAAGTGTAAAGAAAATGAGTTTCACAATCAAATCAATATTTTTATCTTGTTTTAAATGACAGTTTTTAGTTCGAATGAACTGTTGCATGTTACACTTTTTACAATGATAGCAGCTTTCAGTTTGAGTGTTAGTTTTGTTTTCTTCAAAAATGACTGTTATCAACTCAGGACAGAGCCTAGTTTTTTATGTTATTTCGTGCATTACATCATTCTAATCCAAAGTGGATTTTCTTCATTTGTATGTTGAAAACTGTCTATATTGCAAATGAGTAATAATGTGTGTTCTGTTACAAACACGGTCTGTCACACAATCAAATCTAACCACCAGATGGAAATATTTATTTGTTCCCGTTGTAAGCGGTGCACCTCCTGTCAGCTTGTACGGCTGCACGCTGTGTTAATGGTCACGTTTGGGAGGAGAGAGGGGGGAGGATTTCTTTTTTTAGGACGAGCTAATGATGTTTGAAGGGAGGAGGTGTTTGGGGGATGAGCTCATAGCTGCTGCACGCCACAGCCAGGATTCTTTGTTAGTTTTGCTGCTACGGCATGAATTTGACAAAGCGTCCTGATGTCATTGATGCTCACAACCGTTTTACCTGTTTTACTCTTCAAATAAGGAGCCGATAAACGTATCAGAATTTATTAATTTTTTTATTTGGTTTGAAATTTTTGATTATTTGTCATGTGTCTTTTGAAACACAATTTCCTGAGTGTATTTCACAATAAAAGCATTTCACAGCAGTGGAAGTGCATGGCTGCATGGTTTGGATAAACATTTCAATATTTGATAAATAAAGTGTTGAATAATGCAGTAATTATAGTGTAATAAATCAGAGATTAGGTTCTCCACCTGCTAATACGGTGACGTTTGTTGCAGATGTTTTCCACACTCGTGTTTGTGTTTGAAATGATGGAAGGGGTTTGTTGTGTGTGTCTCTGCAGCGCCAAGTTCACTCCACTTATTTTGAATAATATGTGTTGTTTGATATGATTGTGTTGCTCAAGGCTGAAGTGCTGCTACACGACATTCATGCCAGCTCGTTAATAGATGACATGGTTTCCATTTCCATCGGGAGGAAAACATGAATGGATTGATGATTAACACGAGGATTAATCGGTTAACAGGTTAACAGATTAACAGATGGAGTTTTTGAAGATTGCAGTGTCTTTACACACCCAGAGACACCGCGTGCTCTGTTGAGCAAAAACACAAGAGAACATAAATACAGCAGAGGCTGTTAATATGATTTTGTGATTAACACACACACACACACCTGTGATGCTTATAATTCTGGATGTTGTTGATGTATATGTGATGTACATCTGTGATGGTATGGGGGTGTGTTAGTGCCCATGGCATGTACAACTTACACATCTGTGATGGCACCATCAGTGCTGAAAGGTACATCCAGGTTTTGGAGCAACACATGCTGCCATCCAAGCAACGTCTTTTTCAGGGACGTCCCTGTTTATTTCAGCAAGACAATGCCAAGCCATATTCTGCACCTGTTACAACAGCATGGCTTCGTAGTAAAAGAATGCGGGTACTAGACTGGCCTGGCTGCAGTCCAGACCTGTCGCCCATTGAAAATGTGTGTCGCATTATGAAGGGCAAAATGTGACAATGGAGACCCCGGACTGTTGAAGTTGTACACCAAGCAAAAATGGGAAAGAATTCCACCTACAAAGCTTCAACAATTAGTGTCCTCAGTTCCCAAACACTTATTGAGTGTTGTTAGAAGGAAATGTGATGTAACACAGTGGTAAACATACCACTGTCCCAGCTTTTTTGAAACGTGTTGCAGACATCCATTTCAAAATGCAAATATTTGCACAAAAACAATAAAGTTTATCAGTTTGAACATTAAATATCTTGTCTTTGTGGTGTATTCAATTGAATATAGGTTGAGGAGGATTTGCAAATTATTGTTTTCTGTTTTTATTTACATTTTACCATTTTACACAACATCCCAACTTCATTGGAATTGGGTGTGTGTATATATATATATATATATATATATATATAATTATTGCAGATTTCCTTGGATTACTGTGATATAATTTTGAGGCTGTATCGCCAACCCCTGTCACCCATGACCTTTCACTGGAGTAAACAGGTATAGAAAAATGAAAGTAGTATTTATAAAATATCCTGTCTGATTGTGCCTTTAAGCTCTTCTTGTCATGTGTTATTTTTTTTGTTGATGTTGTTTCATTTTATGCCCTTTGACAAAGCACTATACAAATATTGCAAATATAATTGTTTATCATGTGGATGAGTCTTAATCATACACCACGTCTTTATACCTGTGCACAGCCATAGTGCTTTGGTGTAGCTCTGTCCATCTGTCTGTTTTGATCTGACATCAGCCAAACCTGGTGGAATATTGGAGACATTAATCCAATTATTCCACATAATATTCTCTTCCTCTCCTGTGGTAGACACAAATAGCCTTAACATGGTGAGTCATAAAAAAAAATCCATTTTCATCTAAAAATTTTAGTCCCTCGTCACCCTGATAGAGAGACATAGAAATGCTGCATCTGTCCAAAACTCTGTACCCCCTATAACTTTTCATAGATTTGAGAAACGTTTACCAAATTTACAGCAGGGATGCATCCCTTGAAGGTTTAGATCAAGTCCGTTGATGAGTGATCTTGATGAAATATTTAAGGTCACAGAGCCAAAATGAGTCTGAAATGATGTACTATCTATAACCTTTCATAGATTCGAGACAGGTTTACCAAATTTACAGCTGGGATGCATCCCTTGATGGTCTAGGTCATGTTCAATGATGAGTGACTTTGACCAAATACTGAAGGGCAAATAACTAAAACTACTGTCTGTGTGTGATGAAGACTGTATTCTCAATAACTTTCCAAGGATTTCTGTTATGTGTCGGACGCAGCCCGGAGAACCGACCAGCGTTTGAAGGACCCAGTATAAAATAAGCAGAGCACGGTACAAAGGATAACAGAGTTTAATGAACATAACAGTGCTGTGAAAAATATAAAAGTGCGTGGTCTGGCGTGGTGGATTGCGGTGCGCTCCCAGCAGCGCTAATGGTCCAGAGCCAGAACTGGTTCGGACCCAAGGACCCCGCCGACACCCCCCAGGTGGCCGCGACAAACCGAGTCTGTGAAAGAAGGAATCATTATGTGAGTCCACACTCTACACACAGAGAGAACGCTCAAAGGTGCACAAACAGAAAACACTTCCTGGCTTAATTACTAATCAGCTTCCCACCCTGCAGGCATGGAACATCCAGTTCACAAACTCACTGCAGCGGAAGCTGATTTAAACGACCAACATACAGCTCAATATAATAAGGTGTGAGGGACACCACATTTACTGACTGTATAAATGTTAGTCACAAAATCTAACGTACCTCAGGAAGTGTGCTGACGAGCGTGAGACCTCACCCTCTCCTCTTTCACAGACCGTGCATCAAACCTGGACGTTCTCTGCATCCACTGATGATGAGATGGCTCCCGAGACGACGATCTCACCCGTCTGGTCACAAGGTCGAGTCTCTGGCAAATACACACTGTGTACTCCAGTCTTAAATGCCACCATGTTCCAATCCATGTAGATGCACCACAGCTGTGAGTCCTGACGAGCCGCAGGTGATCAGGGTGAGGTCCTGATAAACTCAGCTACACAGCCACTCAGTCCCAAATGCAAGCCACCTGGAAGGAAAAACAAAAGACAGAAACAAAAAGGCAGCCAGGCCCCCCCAGCCATACAACAATTTCAGGCAGATTCATCAATTACAATGATGACTGGCCTTGACATAATTTTGAAGGTCATACAGCCAAAAATACCCATTCCCAATCATTATTCCCAATAACTTTTCAAAGAAATAAAATAGATTTATCAAACTGGCAGCAAGGATACATCTCTTGATGGTCTCGGTCAGGTTTGATGATCATTGGCCTTCACCTAGTTTTGTCGGTCACAGAGCCAACAATTGTGTCCATGCATGATGAAGACTGACCTTTCTATAAATTTACAGGGATTTTCATTTGCAGCAGAGAGGCCTCCCTTGAAGATCTAGGTCAAGTTCCTACTCAGCACTGTAGCCTTCGTCCCCTTTTCAATCAAAGTTATACATCTTTTGAAAACCTTTTCCAAACCAATAAAATCATGACTCCTGGTTGCCTTTTTTTTTTTGTCTGAATGCAGTCTCCCCAATAAAACCTTGGAAACTGCTCTCCACAGTGATTAGGACCATGCAGCTGGAAGTTGCCTTGTTAAATTCTTTTTTTTATTAGGACCTGGCTGTATGAAAATATTGCTCGCTCACTCACTCACTCACAAATAGAACTTATTTACAAACTGGAATACCATCAGTTGGATATACCAAGATAGGCCCCTGTCTATCTCTCTCTTTAGGTTTTTTATTCCTCCTTACTCTTATTCTTTCCTCGCTGTGCTGATTTTGCGGCCACAGTTCCAGTTCCAGTTCCATCATAGCAGTCGTTCTCTATCTCTGACTTACGTTCGCTCTGCTCGCCGCAATCTGAAGCTCAGCTGCTCTAATGTGGAAAGCTGAAAGATTAGATCACCATTTCCTGACCTCAGGGTCACCATGCTCCTGACCCACAGAGTGATAACTCACACGTATTCTTCTCAGCGTTTCGTGAGCACAGCCAGCTCTCAAAAATGGATAGATGTGAATCTGTTGTTGCTGTTTGACTTTATATTATCAATTGCATTTAAAAAAGCATGGAATTTAGTGCATCAAAGGAAAGATCTTAATTAAGAATTTCTGATTGAGGATTGATGACTAGTTGATGACTAGTTTAGTGACCAGGATCATGGCATGACAGATAATTGGCAAGACAAACATCATGTGCTTGACAAGGTTCCAACATGTGTAAGTGGGATCAAAGACCAAAAACGAGCGGTCAAGATATGATCAAAACTGAACATCTAAGGTCAGGGCCAAAGACGAGTGACCAGGACCAAAGGTGAAGGTCAGGAAGAAAGTCTGACAGGTGACCCTGGTCTCTCTGTGGGTTCTGCAGAGGTGCACACCGGGCCGGCACACACAGATGAGATGAGGAATGGCCCACTTGATGTCCGATCTCCACCGTTTCTGAACATAAAGTGTGTATTTTTTTCTAAAAGCTCCACACAGCTGCCCATGACGAGAAAGAAACGCAGTCTAAACATTTGGACCCCATGTCAACTCGGCTTTCTGTTTATATTTGTCATGTATTTTTATCGAGTGGAGACACCTAAATTGCTGTCTCAAAAATGGTCACGTGACCATTTTTTGACAGTGCAAATAAATCAGTTTTCTTATCTTTAACTTTCAATTTTTAAAAGATGTGATAACAGAGGAATCTTTGATAGAAATTGAAAACAGCACCAGGAGTTTGAAAACACGTTTTTCTTTCTTAGACCTCCAACTTTTGCAGCAGTCTTTTTCAGTAGTGTGCCGAAGGTCATGTATGTAAAACATGGCTGTGTAGTGTGTGGCGTGCTGACAGTGGTGTCATTGTGTGGACGCCTCCACGCAGACACCACATTCCTCACAATAATGTCGTCTGTTCTCGCCGTCTTCAGTTGTCTGATTCTGATTTAAAAAACTGACATTTGTTGAAATTTTTGACAGAGGCCATTTTGATTCTGTCGCTCGTGCCTCGTCTTTGCCTCAATAAAATAGGTTATATTAGACATAACTTTATTGATCTCTTGGGAAGACTCCCTCAGGAAAATTGAGATTCCAGCAGCATTGTATAGCAGCACATAGGGTAAGAAACACACAGAGTATCAAACGTGAAAGTAAAAAATAAAAAAAACATTTGCAATATAAATATACAATACTACTGTTCCTCTCATTCCTGACCTCTGTCTTCCCGTTACTCCTCCTCCCCCTGAGTGAGGAGTTGTACAGTCTGATAAATGTCTGAACTTCCACTTTACCCGTGAATGTTTTAACAGTGCACATAAAAATCTGGTTGCTATCTGATTATTGGCCGTTATCTGATTATAATTGGTCATGTAAACAGCAAAATCTGATATGCTTTTCTCAATAATGACTGTTATCTGATTATGAGAAATGGGATTAACACACTTGGATTTCTGTCCAATACTCTGATTTCTTCAGGACATGTATCTCATTAATCAGATTTATTTTGTTATTTTATATAAATGGTAAATGGTAAATGGACTGCATTTATATAGCGCCTTTCCATCTGTATCAGACGCTCAAAGCACTTTACAATTATGCCTCACATTCACCCCGATGTCAGGGTGCTGCCATACAAGGCGCTCACTACACACCGGGAGCAATAGGGGATTAAAGGCCTTGCCCAAGGGCCCTTAGTGATTTTCCAGTCAGGCAGGGATTTGAACCCATGATCTTCTGGGCTCAAGCCCAACACCTTAACCACTAGACCATCACCTCCCCAATTTATAGCTGTGCATGTATAAATGTAGCTGTCACTCACATTTCCAGAGGTTCAGTGGGGCAACCTGCTGTCTCGTCGGGCCTCGTAACATCCTTCACCAGATCACAAAGTTCAGAGATCCGTTGTGTGTCCAAAAAAATAAATAAATAAAAATTGACAGGACGTCCAATCCAAGTGTCCTTGAACAGCTGTGTGTTGTGTCAGCGTTCTAAAGAGCAAATTTCTTGGCGATCTATGCAGTTTATAGACAAACTAGCACAGTGCTCATAGGAAGTTTGTGTTCCTATAGAAAACTGGGAGCTTAAGTAGATTTCTCGTGGTCGTATGAGGCTGTGTTTGAAGGTGGGATGTACAAAGAGGTGTACTTATTATTTGAATATAGTACTTCATATTGTCTAAAAAAGTCACTTTTATTATCAATTATATGAAAATATAATGAAAATAAAAGGATTCCTATTAAATAAGTTATTGGAAGAGAATCAGACAAAATTAAAGGGAACATTTAGAAGATTTGAAACATCAAATCAGTATCTCACCTCCTGAACACAGTTTATTTAAACTTTAACTCACAGCAAATATAACATTTTATTCAGCTTATGTACTTACTGAAACATTGTACAAATAGTGGGAAATTTGTTGGTGTTATCCAAAAAACAGATTTTAGCTAAACATCTCCTCAGTTTTGTCAAGTTAAACTCAGTCGCAAGGAACACTAACAGCATGCCTTTCACAGTAAAAGTATGTGCTAGGGTGTTGGCATTAAATGATTTATTGTGAAATGTTTTGAGCAGCATAAACTATCTGATGTTGTTTAACTTTGCTACCAGTAACATCAGTGAGCCACGCCATCTTGGAAGTACGACTATTACAATGTTTTTCAAAATAAAGGTTTCAAAATAAAGGTTTTGAAACTGAATCCCCCAAATTTTCATAATAAAGGATGCACATCGTCGTGCCATGTGCAAGCCATATCTGAAAGCTGTGGCCGATCTGATAAACAGTCAGAGATATACAAGCCACACACACACACAGACACTTCCTGCTTTACAGACAGAGAGAGAGAGAGAGAGAGAGAGAGAGAGAGAGAGAGAGAGAGAGAGAGAGAGAGAGAGAGAGAGAGAGAGAGAGAGAGAGAGAGAGAGAGAGAGAGAGAGAGAGAGAGAGAGAGAGAGAGAGAGAGAGAGAGAGACCTTCATGTAAGTTTGACAAATGACCTCAACAGAAAAAAAAATTCTGATGTCTGTTTTGTTCTGCGCAGGTCAAACAAATGTCTTTATACCCAGATAACTGAAACCTGCCCTTCTTAACTTGTATTGTACATGACACATCTGAATTATCATTACACGTACCAGAACTATATGGATGTACTCTTACATCCAGGTGGCACGGTGGCTTAGTGGTTTGCACTGGTGCCATACAATGAGAAGGTTGCGGGATCGCGTCCCACCCTTTCTGTGTGGAGTTTGCATGTTCTCCCCGTGTCTGTGTGGATTTCTGTCAGGTACTCCAGTTTCCTCCCACAATAATAATAATTAAAAAATAATAATAAAAATCAAGGCAGTGTCTCTACATCTGGAGTTGGTCCCCGGGTGCCAAACTGTGGCTCCTCACTGCCCCTAGTGGTTGGATTGTGTCTAACTGTAATTAGGATGGGTTAAATGCAGAGGACAAATTTCACTGTATGTATACATATGTACAACGGCAATACATTCTCTTGTCTATTCTATTCTGTTAGGGTTAGTGTTTCAAAATGGATGGATTTGGCAGCATTATAACAGCATGTCTGAAAAAAATTAAGCTGCAGTTGGGCCATTGCGCTGTTTCCGAGGGTACATATTTGCCATTTAAAGATGTTAATCATGACTACCGGGACTGTTATTGCGTGCAAGAAAAAAACATCATCCGCTGTTTAATTCACAGTCGTTTTTTTCCATTCCTCATAACATACCATTTCCGTGGAACAGTGCATGAAGATTCTCTAGTGTGGACTGTGGGAGCCGCGTTCTCCTGCTGCAGCAGAATTTAGGAGATCTTCCCCCACTGCAGGATACGTTTTCTAATATCCATGTTCTCCTGCTGCAGGAGAACTTAGGAGAACTTCGCCCGGCTGCAGGATAACTTTACTAATAACTGTTGTCCTGCTGGGCAGCACGGTGGCTTAGTGGTTAGCACTATTGCCTCACAGTGAGAAGGTCGTGAGTTCAATTCCCGTGGCCTTTTTGTGTGGAGTTTGCATGTTCTCCCTCCCACATCCAAAGATTAGGTGGATTGGAATCTTTAAAATTGTCCGTAGGTGTGTTTGTGGGTGTGTCTGTGTTTGTGGCCCTGCAACAGACTGGTGTCCTGTCCTGGGTGTACACCGCCTCACACTCTATGACTGCTGGGATAGGCTCCATCCCCCGTGACCCTTAACTGGACTAAGTGGTAGAAGATAAATTAATGAATTCATTCATGCAGTGACTGCTGCAGGCTTGAGTTTTGTAGGGGAGACGGGGAATGAAGTAGTATTAATATGTTGCATAACTAGACAATCATCAAGACAACACTCATCCGTTGATAATTGTCAGCAAATGCACAATCATCCGCTGTGAAGAATTCAATAACAGCATTTTTTTTCAAATACACGTCTATGTTGCCATTTTCTACTGATGACTGTGCACACGTGTTAAGCTGAAGGCAGTTCTGTCCATGCCTGAAATTACAGGCAAAAGGTGTTTTGTTTAGCCTCAGTCAAGTAAAGTATTATTCTCGTACTAGATTCACTATAATATCTTGTTTGTTATTGAGATTGTTGCGTTTGAAGCAACACTTTTCAGCCAACCCTCATTTAGAAGCAGCTCCGTATTTGATCCTATTGTGGATTTAGCGGACATTTAATATTAACATTGAACAGCCCTTTTGATCTATATTTTGTATTACATTTTAGCGTATAAAATGCCACTTCTAACAGGAGTTTGACCTTGAAAATTTTTTCCAAGGTAAAAATTTGTGGAATTGGAAACTAGTGTTGATGGAGGTTTGCACTCTACAATTGCAGTGGTCTCGTTTTCCTTTTTTTAAATTATTGTGTTAATAATGTTGGGCTACTAGAATCATGTGTGCACAGACAGACACTTGCAGGACACCAGATTTGTGTTTGATTGTTGAATCTTCATCTCGGCTTTTCCACATGTATCTCGCTTCTCTTTTTCAACCTGCGTTCCCATTCACCGGGGCTGTAGCACCTCATTATCTCCTTTTATTAACTTCTACTGTGTCCAATAAACCGCCCTGATGACAGACGCTTGTCGGTTTAAGTCATGTCTGGTTCTACACAACACTTAAATGTCAGGCTTTCTGCACTGTCTTGAGATTCAATTTGATTGAGACATTTAGCAGAAAGGGAAAAATAGCTCTGTGACCTTTTGAAAGCATTTTTCTCTGCAAACAAAAAGTGTTCTTCAGCGGACAAGCACACAGGCCCTGCAGAATATATTGCAGAATGTGTGTGTGCATACATACAAACGCACCGACAATCTAATATGTAGCGACGTTTATCTCCTAATGTAATTTCACATAATGTCATTTCATCTGTCAATTGCAGTAGCTTGCTTTAATATATTTCTCTCTTCCAGCCTGTGGTTGGTGTATGAGATTAGACAGCAGTTCATGTCTAATTTGAGGACATTCAGGTTAAATAATTATTTACTCAAACCTGCGACTTTTTCTTTTTTATGTTTTATGTGCAAAAAATAGCCACCTAGCTATTGATGAAAATTTTTCTACTGGATTTCTGTTAAAAACAATTTCTCCAGAGTCTTTAAAGAACCTTAGGTTCCATATTGGAACCTTAGCTTCACACAACTATGCAGAACAGTTGTGTGAACATTTGTGTAGAAAGCAGTTCTGTTGTGAAAGTGTAGTGACACGGACCCACAACAGGGGGTGCAAATGAACGGTCAATAGATGAGCCAAAAAGTAACAATTTAATGTTGTGAAATGTGCACAACGAATATACAGACAATCTCAGAATATGATTACAGTCAAATTACAAAGGTGACGTGTGGGCAGGCTCAAGGATAGAAGACGTCTGTCCTGAGAAGGGCCGGAACCACACGATTTCTGCCACACCGAACCTGGTGAATACTGGAGCCGCCAAGTCCCGAATTCCCAGGTGATCACCGTCTCCGACTGGGATCTGTTACTGCTGCCGAGAACAAAGACAGTCAAGTGTGGGTGTGTGTACACCAGTAACAACAACGGTGGGAATGTCACCTCCACCTCTCACTCAATATGTGATGAGTACCGTAGTGATTCCTCAGGGGAAAAGAGTGCCGTCCTGCACTCACTCAGCTTCCACAGATAGAGGAACCGGTACTCCTGCAAACACTCACAATATACAGATATACTGTAACACAAAACGGCTGAGGATATTACCTTCAATGAAGTACGATATCTGGCGATGAGGTGGAGATGACGTCTGGGTTTTATGGAGTGAAGTGATGAAGAATGAGTGACAGCTGTCAGGAAGTAATGAGTAACAGCGCTCACTCCGGCTGTGTCCGTGGCGGCAGGCTCTCGTGCCTGAAGCCGCACTTCAGGCAGGGCGCCCTCTAGTGGTGGGCCAGCAGTACCTCCTCTTCTGGCGGCCCACACAACAGGACCCCCCTCAACGGGCACCTCCTGGCACGACCAGGTTTGTCGGGTGTCGGCGGTAGAAGTTGGCCAGGAGGGCCGGATCCAGGATGAAGCTCCTCTTCACCCAGGAGCGTTCTTCGGGTCCATACCCTTCCAGTCCACCAGATATTGGAACCCCCGGCCCATTCGACGGACGCCAGGAGCCGGCGCACTGTCCAAGCCGGCTCCCCGTCAATGATCCGGGCAAGAGGCGGCGCCGGACCGGGAGCACAGAGGGGTGAGGTGTGGTGAGGTTTGATCCTGGAAACATGGAAGACCGGGTGGATCCGCAGTGAAGCTGGGAGCTGGAGCTTCACCGCGGCAGGGCTGAGGACTTTGAGGATACGGAAGGGGCCGATGAACCTGTCCATCAATTTTGGAGACTGTACTTGCAGGGGGATGTCCTTCGTTGACAACCACACCTCCTGCCCGGGCTGGTATGCAGGGGCCGGGACGCCGCGGTCTGCATGGGTCTTGGCCCTCGTCCGGGCTTTCAACAAGGCAGAACGGGCGGTGCGCCACACCCGACGGCACCTCCGAAGACGGGCCCGGACCGAGGGCACACCGACCTCTCCCTCCACCACGGGAAATAATGGGGCTGGTACCCCAAACACACCTCAAATGGGGAGAGGCGGTGGCAGAAGACACCTGGCTGTTATGCGCATACTCGATCCAGGCCAGATGGTTACTCCAGGCCGTCGGGTTGCGCGGATGTTACGCAGCGAAGGGTCTGTTCCAGTTCCTGGTTGGCCCGCTCTGCCTTCCGTTCATCTGTGGATGGTACCCGGACGAGAGGCTCACGGTGGCCCCCAGTTCCCTGCAGAAGCTCCTCCAGACGTGTGAGGAGAACTGGGGACCACGGTCAGAGACGATGTCGGTGGGTATCCCATGCAGATGGACGACGTGGTGGACCAGGAGGTCTGCTGTCTCCTGGGCTGTTGGGAGCTTCGGGAGGGCCACGAAGTGGGCCGCCTTGGAGAATCAGTCCACTATCGTGAAGATGGTGGTGTTGCCCTGGGACGGCGGGAGGCCCGTGACGAAATCCAGGCCGATGTGGGACCAGGGGTGATGAGGCACCGGTAATGGCTGGAGAAGTCCTTGGGACCTTTTATGGTCTGCCTTGCCCCTGGCACAGGTGGTGCAGGCCGGATATACTCCGGACGTCGGCCTCCATAGACGCCCACCAGAAGCGCTGCCGGACAACTGCCATGGTCCTTCGCACCCCTGGATGACAGGAGAGCTTGGAACCATGACAGAAGTCCAAGACTGCAGCTCTGGCCTCTGGTGGGACGTATAAACGGTTCTTCGGACCTGTTCCTGGGTCCGGGCTCCGTGCCAGGGCCTCACGGACGGTCTTCTCCACGTCCCAGGTGAGGGTGGCCACGATAGTGGACTCCGGCAGGATGGGCTCCGGTGGATCCGACAGTGCAGTTTTGACCTCCTCTTCGTGTACCCGGGACAAGGCATCCGACCTCTGGTTCTTGGTCCCGGGGCGATAGGTGATCCGGAAGTCAAAACGCCCAAAGAACAGTAACCAGCGGGCTTGCTGGGTTTCAGCCGCTTGGTGGTCCTGATATACTCCAGGTTCCGATGGTCAGTGAAACCGTGAACGGCACAGACGCCCTCCAACAGGTGTCTCCATCCTCAAGAGCCTCTTTCACCGCAAGGAGTTCTCGATTGCCGACGTCAGAGTTCCGTTCAGCCGGGGTCAACCTGCGTGAAAAGTAGGCACACGGGTGAAGAACCTTATCGGTCTCTCGCTCTGGGACAGCACGGCTCCTATCCCTGAGTCAGAGGCGTCCACTTCAACCATGAACTGGCGGCTAGGGTCGGGCTGCACCAAAACTGGTGCAGTAGAGAACCGTCGTTTCAACTCCTTGAACGCGGCTTCGCACCGATACCGCCGGTGAAGGGGACTTTTGGAGAGGTCAGGGCTGTCAGGGGGCTAACTACCTGACTGTAGCCCTTAATGAACCTCCTATAGAAATTAGCGAAGCCGAGGAACTGTTGCAGCTTCCTACGGCTTGTTGGTTGGGGCCAATCTCTCACCGCCGCAACCTTGGCCGGATCAGGGGCGACGGAGTTAGAGGAGATGATAAACCCCAGGAAGGACAAAGACGTGCGGTGAAACTCGCACTTCTTGCCCTTCACAAACAGTCGGTTCTCTAACAACCGCTGCAGGACCTGGCGTACATGCTGGACATGGGTCTCAGGATCCGGAGAAAAGATGAGAATATCGTCCAGATATATGAAGACGAATCGGTGCAGGAAGTCCCGCAAGACGTCGTTAACCAAGGCTTGGAACGTCGCGGGGGCGTTGGTGAGGCCGAACGGCATGACCAGGTACTCAAAGTGACCTAACGGGGTGTTAAATGCCGTCTTCCATTCATCTCCCTTCCGGATCCGAACCAGGTGATACGCATTTCTAAGATCCAGCTTAGTAAAGATTTTGGCTCCATGCAGGGGGGTGAACACGGAATCCAACAATGGCAACGGGTATCGATTGTGAACCGTAATCTCATTCAGCCCCCTGTAATCAATGCATGGACGGAGTCCGCCATCTTTCTTGCCCACAAAGAAGAAACCTGCCCCCATCGGGGAGGTGGAGTTCCGGATCAGCCCGGCAGCTGATGAGTCCCGAATTCCCAGGTGATCACCGTCTCCGACTGTCGGATCTGGTACTGCTGGCGAGAACAAAGACAGTCAAGTGTGGGTGTGTGTACACCCAGTAACAACAACGGTGGGAATGCCACCTCCACCTCTCACTCATTATGTGATGAGTACCGCAGTGATTCCTCAGGGGAAAAGAGTGCCGTCCTGCACTCACTCAGCTTCCACAGATAGAGGAACCGGTACTCCTGCAAACACTCACAATATACAGATATATTGTAACATAAAACGGCTGAGGATATTACCTTCAATGAAGTACGATATCTCGGCGATGAGGTGGAAATGACGTCTGGGTTTTATGGAGTGAGGTGATGAAGAATGAGTGACAGCTGTCAGGAAGTAATGAGTAACAGCTGTCACTCCCGGCTGTGTCCGTGGCGGCAGCGCCCACTCGTGCCTGAAGCCCGCACTTCAGGCAGGGCGCCCTCTGGTGGTGGGCCAGCAGTACCTCCTCTTCTGGCGGCCCACACAACAAGTTCTGTAGGAATATATTCTATAGATTCTTGTGCAGCCAGTCTTCTCTATGGAAGCCTGATCCTGTTAGATCTTAGAAGCTAAGCACAGTGGGTCTTGATTGGTACTTGGATGGGAGATCTCTTTGGAAGACTGGGGGTTGTGTGTTTCTCCAGTTAGAACTGGAGTTGCATCAGGAAGGACATCTGGTGTAAAACTTGACAAATACCAATGCGGATCCACCTTGGTGACCCTGTACATACGGGAGCAGCTGAAAAGTCAACAAGAGATTCTATAGATTTCTGTAGGATTCTATTCAATCAAAAACCAAACTGCAAGAAAGCCCTGTCCAGCACATTATATTCATGTCACCGAGTTGGGACATAAGTGAAAATTATTGCTTGGAAGTTGAATTGGAAGATGTAATGTGAGCCTTTGGAAGAGCTGGAATGTAAATTGCAGTGAGTGAATCGATGGAAAGGAGCATGATAAGGACAACATGATTAAAACCTGGTCAGCTTTGATGCATCCGATTAATCAAAAAAGCAACTTTGCTTTGCTTATGTAATATCCCATATAGACATTAGTGCAGCAGATAAGAGAATATTCACAGAGGAATTCTGCAAATAGAGATGCAAGCACCAAATGTGGCACAAATACTCCTTAGACATACTCTTTTGATGAACCAGTGCCCACTTGAATTTTCAGTGGGCGGCCAGGTATGTGTCAGTTGAAGAATTACACAGGGGTTAAAATTTAAAAATGCCCCAATCATATTGAAAGGTATTCCATATTATTTGTGTGATCATAAAGATTTCAAAAAGGTACAGTTTGGACCATCAATGACTGAATTCTATGGAGTTATGGGCTAAAAAAAAAAACTAACAAAAATGGTAAGAAAGGTCAACTTCAGTTTGTGCCGGGGTCAAAAGTTGAAGTTATTCCAGTTTTGGTAAAAAGGGGTGCAAATTATTGGTTGAGCTAATAGGATTAATACATGGAATAGTGTAAAGGTTAAACAAAGTCGACGTCCATTGGATTTTTATGACGTGACATACTGTAGGTTACCCTGTAACATGATAACTAAGCATAACACATGATGCTACCTATTCTTTTTATGACTCTGTTACCTCAACCAATAATTTGGATTATTTTTTTCCCCAAATTAGAGCAATTTGACTTTTGAACCCCTGTACAAACTGAAATTGACCTTTGTTACCATTCTTGCTATTTTACCCCATAACTCTATAACATTCAGTCACAGATAGTCCAACTACTATCTCTACTCTCTGTGAGACACATGATGTGGTATAGCGTTCAATATGATTGGAGCAGCTTTTAATTTTGACCCCTGTGTAATTCTTCAGTTGACCCCTACCTGGCTGCCTACCGAAAAGAGGGTAAAGTCCCAGGTGTATTTGTGCCAAATTTCATACTTGCATCACCATTTGAAAGATATTTTTCACTTCACTACATGTTTGCCACCTGCTATAAGGATAGTGGGTATTGGACAGACAATAGAAATTAGGAGGCTGTATTGGACGGATTATTGTCCCGGCACTAAATTTAGTGGTTCTTGTTACAGACAATGTGTCAAACATTTAATGTGTTTGAAAAAATGATTGTGAAATCCTGGAAGTGTGACCCCCCCCAAGCTGTTTAGTCATAATTTAGTACACTGAAAAAATAGAACCCTGCTTAAACTAAAAAAATGATGTCCAGATATCACATCTAATATATATGACTTCACATAATCTAAATTATTTCATTTCACAGAATCTAAGTTATTTAACTTCCTATGACCTTATTATTTCATGTTGATGTAAACAATAATATTTCAGTTGACTCAATCTAAATTCTTTGCCTTGATCCAAATTATTAACTTTTATTTTGCAATTCTGACAATACAAAACAGACTTAATTATCAGCAACAGCTTTGTTACTTACGTTTATTGTTGGACGAAATCCACCCAGTGCATCCACATCTGGCTGGCTCCCTGAAGGCAAATGAGACCAGTGCAGTGTGCATGCGCAATTCACATTGAGTCAAACTAAAAATATTAATTGCAGGTCATAAAGAAGAAGAAAACAATTGAGCGAACTAAAAAATTTAGTTTTGAGTCCCATTAGATATATATTTAGTTCAGTTAAAATCAAACTTTATGTCACTAAGTGTAAAGAAAATGAGTTTCACAATCAAATCAATATTTTTATCTTGTTTTAAATGACAGTTTTTAGTTCGAATGAACTGTTGCATGTTACACTTTTACAATGATAGCAGCTTTCAGTTTGAGTGTTAGTTTTGTTTTCTTCAAAAATGACTGTTATCAACTCAGGACAGAGCCTAGTTTTTTATGTTATTTCGTGCATTACATCATTCTAATCCAAAGTGGATTTTCTTCATTTGTATGTTGAAAACTGTCTATATTGCAAATGAGTAATAATGTGTGTTCTGTTACAAACACGGTCTGTCACACAATCAAATCTAACCACCAGATGGAAATATTTATTTGTTCCCGTTGTAAGCGGTGCACCTCCTGTCAGCTTGTACGGCTGCACCGCTGTGTTAATGGTCACGTTTGGGAGGAGAGAGGGGGGAGGATTTCTTTTTTTAGGACGAGCTACTGATGTTTGAAGGGAGGAGGTGTTTGGGGGATGAGCTCATAGCTGCTGCACGCCACAGCCAGGATTCTTTGTTAGTTTTGCTGCCTACGGCATGAATTTGACAAAGCGTCCTGATGTCATTGATGCTCACAACCGTTTTACCTGTTTTACTCTTCAAATAAGGAGCCGATAAACATGTATCAGAATTTATTAATTTTTTTATTTGGTTTGAAATTTTGATTATTGTCATGTGTCTTTTGAAACACAATTCCTGAGTGTATTTCACAATAAAAGCATTTCACAGCAGTGGAAGTGCATGGCTGCATGGTTTGGATAAACATTTCAATATTTGATAAATAAAGTGTTGAATAATGCAGTAATTATAGTGTAATAAATCAGAGATTAGGTTCTCCACCTGCTAATACGGTGACGTTTGTTGCAGATGTTTTCCACACTCGTGTTTGTGTTTGAAATGATGGAAGGGGTTTGTTGTGTGTGTCTCTGCAGCGCCAAGTTCACTCCACTTATTTTGAATAATATGTGTTGTTTGATATGATTGTGTTGCTCAAGGCTGAAGTGCTGCTACACGACATTCATGCCAGCTCGTTAATAGATGACATGGTTTCCATTTCCATCGGGAGGAAAACATGAATGGATTGATGATTAACACGAGGATTAATCGGTTAACAGGTTAACAGATTAACAGATGGAGTTTTTGAAGATTGCAGTGTCTTTACACACCCAGAGACACCGCGGTGCTCTGTTGAGCAAAACACAAGAGAACATAATACAGCAGAGGCTGTTAATATGATTTTGTGATTAACACACACACCACACACCTGTGATGCTTATAATTCTGGATGTTGTTGATGTATATGTGATGTACATCTGTGATGGTATGGGGGTGTGTTAGTGCCCATGGCATGTACAACTTACACATCTGTGATGGCACCATCAGTGCTGAAAGGTACATCCAGGTTTTGGAGCAACACATGCTGCCATCCAAGCAACGTCTTTTTCAGGGACGTCCCTGTTTATTTCAGCAAGACAATGCCAAGCCATATTCTGCACCTGTTACAACAGCATGGCTTCGTAGTAAAAGAATGCGGGTACTAGACTGGCCTGGCTGCAGTCCAGACCTGTCGCCCATTGAAATGTGTGTCGCATTATGAAGGGCAAAATGTGACAATGGAGACCCCGGACTGTTGAAGTTGTACACCAAGCAAAATGGGAAAGAATTCCACCTACAAAGCTTCAACAATTAGTGTCCTCAGTTCCCAAACACTTATTGAGTGTTGTTAGAAGGAAATGTGATGTAACACAGTGGTAAACATACCACTGTCCCAGCTTTTTTGAAACGTGTTGCAGACATCCATTCAAAATGCAAATATTTGCACAAAAAACAATAAAGTTTATCAGTTTGAACATTAAATATCTTGTCTTTGTGGTGTATTCAATTGAATATAGGTTGAGGAGATTTGCAAATTATTGTTTTCTGTTTTATTTACATTTACCATTTTACACAACATCCCAACTTCATTGGAATTGGGTGTGTGTATATATATATATATATATATATATATATATATAATTATTGCAGATTCCTTGGATTACTGTGATCTAATTTTGAGGCTGTATCGCCAACCCCTGTCACCCATGACCTTTCACTGGAGTAAACAGGTATAGAAAAATGAAAGTAGTATTTATAAAATATCCTGTCTGATTGTTGCCTTTAAGCTCTTCTTGTCATGTGTTTATTTTTTTTGTTGATGTTGTTTCATTTTATGCCCTTTGACAAAGCACTATACAAATATTGCAAATATAATTGTTTATCATGTGGATGAGTCTTAATCATACACCACGTCTTTATACCTGTGCACAGCCATAGTGCTTTGGTGTAGCTCTGTCCATCTGTCTGTTTTGATCTGACATCAGCCAAACCTGGTGGAATATTGGAGACATTAATCCAATTATTCCACATAATATTCTCTTCCTCTCCTGTGGTAGACACAAATAGCCTTAACATGGTGAGTCATAAAAAAAAATCCATTTTCATCTAAAAATTTTAGTCCCTCGTCACCCTGATAGAGAGACATAGAAATGCTGCATCTGTCCAAAACTCTGTACCCCCTATAACTTTTCATAGATTTGAGAAACGTTTACCAAATTTACAGCAGGGATGCATCCCTTGAAGGTTTAGATCAAGTCCGTTGATGAGTGATCTTGATGAAATATTAAGGTCACAGAGCCAAAATGAGTCTGAAATGATGTACTATCTATAACCTTCATAGATTCGAGACAGGTTTACCAAATTTACAGCTGGGATGCATCCCTTGATGGTCTAGGTCATGTTCAATGATGAGTGACTTTGACCCAAATACTGAAGGGCAAATAACTAAAACTACTGTCTGTGTGTGATGAAGACTGTATTCTCAATAAACTTTCCAAGGATTTCTGTTATGTGTCGGACGCAGCCCGGAGAAACCGACCAGCGTTTTGAAGGACCAGTATAAAATAAGCAGAGCACGGTACAAAGGATAACAGAGTTAATGAACATAACAGTGCTGTGAAAAATATAAAAGTGCGTGGTTCTGGCGTGGTGGATTGCGGTGCGCTCCCAGCAGCGCTAATGTCCAGAGCCAGAACTGGTTCGGACCCAAGGACCCCGCCGACACCCCCAGGTGGCCGCGACAAACCGAGTCTGTGAAAGAAGGAATCATTATGTGAGTCCACACTCTACACACAGAGAGAACGCTCAAAGGTGCACAAACAGAAAACACTTCCTGGCTTAATTACTAATCAGCTTCCCACCCTGCAGGCATGGAACATCCAGTCACAAACTCACTGCAGCGGAAGCTGATTTAAACGACCAACATACAGCTCAATATAATAAGGTGTGAGGGACACCACATTTACTGACTGTATAAATGTTAGTCACAAAATCTAACGTACCTCAGGAAGTGTGCTGACGAGCGTGAGACCTCACCCTCTCCTCTTTCACAGACCGTGCATCAAACCTGGACGTTCTCTGCATCCACTGATGTGAGATGGCTCCCGAGAACGACGATCTCACGCCGTCTGGTCACAAGGTCGAGTCTCTGGCAAATACACACTGTGTACTCCAGTCTTAAATGCCACCATGTTCCAATCCATGTAGATGCACCACAGCTGTGAGTCCTGACGAGCCGCAGGTGATCAGGGTGAGGTCCTGATAAACTCAGCTACACAGCCACTCAGTCCCAAATGCAAGCCACCGGAAGGAAAAACAAAAGACAGAAACAAAAAGGCAGCCAGGCCCCCAGCCATACAACAATTTCAGGCAGATTCATCAATTACAATGATGACTGGCCTTGACATAATTTTGAAGGTCATACAGCCAAAAATACCCATTCCCAATCATTATTCCCAATAACTTTTCAAAGAAATAAAATAGATTTATCAAACTGGCAGCAAGGATACATCTCTTGATGGTCTCGGTCAGGTTTGATGATCATTGGCCTTCACCTAGTTTTGTCGGTCACAGAGCCAACAATTGTGTCCATGCATGATGAAGACTGACCTTTCTATAAATTTACAGGGATTTTCATTTGCAGCAGAGAGGCCTCCCTTGAAGATCTAGGTCAAGCTTCCTACTCAGCACTGTAGCCTTCGTCCCCTTTTCAATCAAAGTTATACATCTTTTGAAACCTTTTCCAAACCAATAAAATCATGACTCCTGGTTGCCTTTTTTTTTTTGTCTGAATGCAGTCTCCCCAATAAAACCTTGGAAACTGCTCTCCACAGTGATTAGGACCATGCAGCTGGAAGTTGCCTTGTTAAATTCTTTTTTTTTATTAGGACCTGGCTGTATGAAAATATTGCTCGCTCACTCACTCACTCACAAATAGAACTTATTTACAAACTGGAATACCATCAGTTGGATATACCAAGATAGGCCCCTGTCTATCTCTCTCTTTAGGTTTTTTATTCCTCCTTACTCTTATTCTTTCCTCGCTGTGCTGATTTTGCGGCCACAGTTCCAGTTCCAGTTCCATCATAGCAGTCGTTCTCTATCTCTGACTTACGTCGCTCTGCTCGCCGCAATCTGAAGCTCAGCTGCTCTAATGTGGAAAGCTGAAAGATTAGATCACCATTTCCTGACCTCAGGGTCACCATGCTCCTGACCCACAGAGTGATAACTCACACGTATCTTCTCAGCGTTTCGTGAGCACAGCCAGCTCTCAAAATGGATAGATGTGAATCTGTTGTTGCTGTTTGACTTTATATTATCAATTGCATTTAGAAAAGCATGGAATTTAGTGCATCAAAGGAAAGATCTTAATTAAGAATTTCTGATTGAGGATTGATGACTAGTTGATGACTAGTTTAGTGACCAGGATCATGGCATGACAGATAATTGGCAAGACAAACATCATGTGCTTGACAAGGTTCCAACATGTGTAAGTGGTATCAAAGACCAAAAACGAGCGGTCAAGATATGATCAAACTGAACATCTAAGGTCAGGGCCAAAGACGAGTGACCAGGACCAAAGGGTGAAGGTCAGGAAGAAAGTTCTGACAGGTGACCCTGGTCTCTCTGTGGGTTCTGCAGAGGTGCACACCGGGCCGGCCACACAGATGAGATGAGGAATGGCCCACTTGATGTCCGATCTCCACCGTTTCTGAACATAAAGTGTGTATTTTTTTCTAAAAGCTCCACACAGCTGCCCATGACGAGAAAGAAACGCAAGTCTAAACATTTGGACCCCATGTCAACTCGGCTTTCTGTTTATATTTGTCATGTATTTTTATCGAGTGGAGACACCTAAATTGCTGTCTCAAAACATGGTCACGTGACCATTTTTTGACAGTGCAAATAAATCAGTTTTTCTTATCTTTAACTTTCAATTTTAAAAGATGTGATAACAGAGGAATCTTTGATAGAAATTGAAAACAGCACCCAGGAGTTTGAAACACGTTTTTCTTTCTTAGACCTCCAACTTTTGCAGCAGTCTTTTTCAGTAGTGTGCCGAAGGTCATGTATGTAAAACATGGCTGTTAGTGTGTGGCGTGCTGACAGTGGTGTCATTGTGTGGACGCCTCCACGCAGACACCACATTCCTCACAATAATGTCGTCTGTTCTCGCCGTCTTCAGTTGTCTGATTCTGATTTAAAAACTGACATTTGTTGAAATTTTTGACAGAGGCCATTTTGATTCTGTCGCTCGTGCCTCGTCTTTGCCTCAATAAAATAGGTTATATTAGACATAACTTTATTGATCTCTTGGGAAGACTCCCTCAGGAAAATTGAGATTCCAGCAGCATTGTATAGCAGCACATAGGGTAAGAAGCACACAGAGTATCAAACGTGAAAGTAAAAATAAAAAAAACATTTGCAATATAAATATACAATACTACTTGTTCCTCTCATTCCTGACACTCTGTCTTCCCGTTACTCTCCTCCCCCTGAGTGAGGAGTTGTACAGTCTGATAAATGTCTGACTTCCACTTTACCCGTGAATGTTTTAACAGTGCACATAAAAATCTGGTTGCTATCTGATTATTGGCCGTTATCTGATTATAATTGGTCCTGTAAACAGCAAAATCTGATATGCTTTTCTCAATAATGACTGTTATCTGATATGAGAAATGGGATTAACACACTTGGATTTCTGTCCAATACTCTGATTTCTTCAGGAACTGTATCTCATTAATCAGATTTATTTTGTTATTTTATCTAAATGGTAAATGGTAAATGGACTGGCATTTTATATAGCGCCTTTCCATCTGTATCAGACGCTCAAAGCACTTTACAATTATGCCTCACATTCACCCCGATGTCAGGGTGCTGCCATACAAGGCGCTCACTACACCCGGGAGCAATAGGGGATTAAAGGCCTTGCCCAAGGGCCTTAGTGATTTTCCAGTCAGGCAGGGATTTGAACCCATGATCTTCTGGGCTCAAGCCAACACCTAACCACTAGACCATCACCTCCCCAATTTATAGCTGTGCATGTATAAATGTAGCTGTCACTCACATTTTCCAGAGGTTCAGTGGGGCAACCTGCTGTCTCGTCGGGCCTCGTAACATCCTTCACACAGATCACAAAGTTCAGAGATCCGTTGTGTGTCCAAAAAAATAAATAAATAAAAATTGACAGGACGTCCAATCCAAGTGTCCTTGAACAGCGTGTGTTGTGTCAGCGTTCTAAAGAGCAAATTTCTTGGCGATCTATGCAGTTTTATAGACAAACTAGCACAGTGCTCATAGGAAGTTTGTGTTCCTATAGAAAACTGGGAGCTTAAGTAGATTTCTCCGTGGTCGTATGAGGCTGTGTTTGAAGGTGGGATGTACAAAGAGGTGTACTTATTATTTGAATATAGTACTTCATATTGTCTAAAAAAGTCACTTTTATTATCAATTATATGAAAATATAATGAAAATAAAGGATTCCTATTAAATAAGTTATTGGAAGAGAATCAGACAAATTAAAGGGAACATTAGAAGATTTGAAACATCAAATCAGTGATCTCACCTCCTGAACACAGTTTATTTAAACTTTAACTCACAGCAAATATAAACATTTTATTCAGCTTATGTACTTACTGAACATTGTACAAATAGTGGGAAATTTGTTGGTGTTATCCAAAAAACAGATTTTAGCTAAACATCTCCTCAGTTTTGTCAAGTTAACTCAGTCGCAAGGAACACTAACAGCATGCCTTTCACAGTAAAAGTATGTGCTAGGTGTTGGCATTAATGATTTATTGTGAAATGTTTTGAGCAGCATAAACTATCTGATGTTGTTTAACTTTGCTACCAGTAACATCAGTGAGCCACGCCATCTTGGAAGTACGACTATTACAATGTTTTCAAAATAAAGGTTTCAAAATAAAGGTTTTGAAACTGGAATCCCCCAAATTTTCATAATAAAGGATGCACATCGTCGTGCCATGTGCAAGCCATATCTGAAAGCTGTGGCCGATGCTGATAAACAGTCAGAGATATACAAGCTACACACACACACAGACACTTCCTGCTTTACAGACAGAGAGAGGAGAGAGAGGAGAGAGAGAGAGAGAGAGAGAGAGAGAGAGAGAGAGAGAGAGAGCGAGAGAGAGAGAGAGAGAGGAGAGAGAGAGGAGGAGAGAGAGAGAGAGAGGAGAGAGAGGAGGAGAGGAGAGAGGAGAGAAGAGAGAGAGGAGGAGAGAGAGAGGAGAGAGAGAGGGAGAGAGAGAGAGAGAGGAGAGAGGCAGAGAGAGGACCTTCATGTAAGGTTGACAAATGACCTCAACAGAAAAAAAATTCTGATGTCTGTTTGTTCTGCGCAGGTCCAAACAAATGTCTTTATACCCAGATAACTGAAACCTGCCCTTTCTTAACTTGTATTGTACATGACACATCTGAATTATCATTACACGTACCAGAACTATATGGATGTACTCTTACATCCAGGTGGCACGGTGGCTTAGTGGTTTGCACTGGTGCCATACAATGAGAAGGTCGCGGGATCGCGTCCCACCCTTTCTGTGTGGAGTTTGCATGTTCTCCCCGTGTCTGTGTGGATTTCTGTCAGGTACTCCAGTTTCCTCCCACAATAATAATAATTAAAAAATAATAATAAAAATCAAGGCAGCGTCTCTACATCTGGAGTTGGTCCCCGGGTGCCAAACTGTGGCTCCTCACTGCCCCTAGTGGTTGGATTGTGTCTAACTGTAATTAGGATGGGTTAAATGCAGAGGACAAATTTCACTGTATGTATACATATGTACAACGGCAATACATTCTCTTGTCTATTCTATTCTGTTAGGGTTAGTGTTTCAAAATGGATGGATTTGGCAGCATTATAACAGCATGTCTGAAAAAAATTAAGCTGCAGTTGGGCCGTTGCGCTGTTTCCGAGGGTACATATTTGCCATTTAAAGATGTTAATCATGACTACCGGGACTGTTATTGCGTGCAAGAAAAAAACATCATCCGCTGTTTAAGTTTTTTTCCATTCCTCATAACATACCATTTCCGTGGAACAGTGCATGAAGATTCTCTAGTGTGGACTGTGGGAGCCGCGTTCTCCTGCTGCAGCAGAATTTAGGAGATCTTCCCCACTGCAGGATACGTTTTCTAATATCCATGTTCTCCGGCTGCAGGAGAACTTAGGAGAACTTCCTGTCTTGGTGTACGGCAGGGAATTTTGATTATTTATTGTACCACAGTGTATACAGGTTTATTTCTGCTGTAAAGTTGGACATTTTTACATGGGCTTCTATGGGGGTAACTCCCTTTTGGGGCCAGCTTCAAGCAGCCTTTCAAAGAACTGGGAGATTTTGCACTTCTGAGTTTGCTTAATTTCAGACAGCTGGAGGCTGGAGCTTGGTTTTGTCTGACAAAGACAGATTGATTGTTACTTTTGAGATCTGGAGATCTGGGTGGTTGCCATTAAGACCCAATAGAGTTCCTTAGTGTGGTGGATATGGCCATATGTGTCACCAGCTCCTTCTTGCAGTCATGCCCTAACATTGGTAAGTTTGGTCTTATTATCAATCAATCAATCAATTTTTTTTATATAGCGCCAAATCACAACAAACAGTTGCCCCAAGGCGCTTTATATTGTAAGGCAAGGCCATACAATAATTATGTAAAACCCCAACAGTCAAAACGACCCCCTGTGAGCAAGCACTTGGCTGCAGTGGGAAGGAAAAACTCCCTTTTAACAGGAAGAAACCTCCAGCAGAACCAGGCTCAGGGAGGGGCAGTCTTCTGCTGGGACTGGTTGGGGCTGAGGGAGAGAACCAGGAAAAAGACATGCTGTGGAGGGGAGCAGAGATCGATCACTAATGATTAAATGCAGAGTGGTGCATACAGAGCAAAAAGAGAAAGAAACAGTGCATCATGGGAACCCCCCAGCAGTCTACGTCTATAGCAGCATATCTAAGGGATGGTTCAGGGTCACCTGATCCAGCCCTAACTATAAGGAAAGTTTTAAGCCTAATCTTAAAAGTAGAGAGGGTGTCTGTCTCCCTGATCTGAATTGGGAGCTGGTTCCACAGGAGAGGAGCCTGAAAGCTGAAGGCTCTGCCTCCCATTCTACTCTTACAAACCCTAGGAACTACAAGTGAGCCTGCAGTCTGAGAGCGAAGCGCTCTATTGGGGTGATATGGTACTACGAGGTCCCTAAGATAAGATGGGACCTGATTATTCAAAACCTTATAAGTAAGAAGAAGAATTTTAAATTCTATTCTAGAATTAACAGGAAGCCAATGAAGAGAGGCCAATATGGGTGAGATATGCTCTCTCCTTCTAGTCCCCGTCAGTACTCTAGCTGCAGCATTTTGAATTAACTGAAGGCTTTTTTGGGAACTTTTAGGACAACCTGATAATAATGAATTACAATAGTCCAGCCTAGAGGAAATAAATGCATGAATTAGTTTTTCAGCATCACTCTGAGACAAGACCTTTCTGATTTTAGAGATATTGCGTAAATGCAAAAAAGCAGTCCTACATATTTGTTTAATATGCGCTTTGAATGACATATCCTGATCAAAAATGACTCCAAGATTTCTCACAGTATTACTAGAGGTCAGGTTAATGCCATCCAGAGTAAGGATCTGGTTAGACACCATGTTTCTAAGATTTGTGGGGCCAAGTACAATAACTTCAGTTTTATCTGAGTTTAAAAGCAGGAAATTAGAGGTCATCCATGTCTTTATGTCTGTAAGACAATCCTGCAGTTTAGCTAATTGGTGTGTGTCCTCTGGCTTCATGGATAGATAAAGCTGGGTATCATCTGCGTAACAATGAAAATTTAAGCAATACCGTCTAATAATACTGCCTAAGGGAAGCATGTATAAAGTGAATAAAATTGGTCCTAGCACAGAACCTTGTGGAACTCCATAATTAACTTTAGTCTGTGAAGAAGATTCCCCATTTACATGAACAAATTGTAATCTATTAGACAAATATGATTCAAACCACCGCAGCGCAGTGCCTTTAATACCTATGGCATGCTCTAATCTCTGTAATAAAATTTTATGGTCAACAGTATCAAAAGCAGCACTGAGGTCTAACAGAACAAGCACAGAGATGAGTCCACTGTCCGAGGCCATAAGAAGATCATTTGTAACCTTCACTAATGCTGTTTCTGTACTATGATGAATTCTAAAACCTGACTGAAACTCTTCAAATAGACCATTCCTCTGCAGATGATCAGTTAGCTGTTTTACAACTACCCTTTCAAGAATTTTTGAGAGAAAAGGAAGGTTGGAGATTGGCCTATAATTAGCTAAGATAGCTGGGTCAAGTGATGGCTTTTTAAGTAATGGTTTAATTACTGCCACCTTAAAAGCCTGTGGTACATAGCCAACTAACAAAGATAGATTGATCATATTTAAGATCGAAGCATTAAATAATGGTAGGGCTTCCTTGAGCAGCCTGGTAGGAATGGGGTCTAATAAACATGTTGATGGTTTGGATGAAGTAACTAATGAAAATAACTCAGACAGAACAATCTGAGAGAAAGAGTCTAACCAAATACCGTCATGAAGTCATTATTAGTTAAAGTTAATGGAATACTCAGCTCAATAGAGCTCTGACTCTTTGTCAGCCTGGCTACAGTGCTGAAAAGAAACCTGGGGTTGTTCTTATTTTCTTCAATTAGTGATGAGTAGAAAGATGTCCTAGCTTTACGGAGGGCTTTTTTTTATAGAGCAACAGACTCTTTTTCCAGGCTAAGTGAAGATCTTCTAAATTAGTGAGACGCCATTTCCTCTCCAACGTACGGGTTATCTGCTTTAAGCTACGAGTTTGTGAGTTATACCACGGAGTCAGGCACTTCTGATTTAAAGCTCTCTTTTTTAGAGGAGCTACAGCATCCAAAGTTGTCTTCAATGAGGATGTAAAACTATTGACGAGATACTCTATCTCACTTACAGAGTTTAGGTAGCTACTCTGCACTGTGTTGGTATATGGCATTAGAGAACATAAAGAAGGAATCATATCCTTAAACCTAGTTACAGCGCTTTCTGAAAGACTTCTAGTGTAATGAAACTTATTCCCCACTGCTGGGTAGTCCATCAGAGCAAATGTAAATGTTATTAAGAAATGATCAGACAGAAGGGAGTTTTCAGGGAATACTGTTAAGTCTTCTATTTCCATATCATAAGTCAGAACAAGATCTAAGATATGATTAAAGTGGTGGGTGGACTTATTTACTTTTTGAGCAAAGCCAATAGAGTCTAATAATAGATTAAATGCAGTGTTGAGGCTGTCATTCTCAGCATCTGTGTGGATGTTAAAATCGCCCACTATAATTATCTTATCTGAGCTAAGCACTAAGTCAGACAAAAGGTCTGAAAATTCACAGAGAAACTCACAGTAACGACCAGGTGGACGATAGATAATAACAAATAAAACTGGTTTTTGGGACTTCCAATTTGGATGGACAAGACTAAGAGCCAAGCTTTCAAATGAATTAAAGCTCTGTCTGGGTTTTTGATTAATTAATAAGCTGGAATGGAAGATTGCTGCTAATCCTCCGCCTCGGCCCATCCTACGAGCATTCTGACAGTTAGTGTGACTCGGGGGTGTTGACTCATTTAAACTAACATATTCATCCTGCTGTAACCAGGTTTCTGTAAGGCAGAATAAATTAATATGTTGATCAATTATTATATCATTTACCAACAGGGACTTAGAAGAGAGAGACCTAATGTTTAATAGACCACATTTAACTGTTTTAGTCTGTGGTGCAGTTGAAGGTGCTATATTATTTTTTCTTTTTGAATTTTTATGCTTAAATAGATTTTTGCTGGTTATTGGTAGTCTGGGAGCAGGCACCGTCTCTACGGGGATGGGGTAATGAGGGGATGGCAGGGGGAGAGAAGCTGCAGAGAGGTGTGTAAGGCTACAACTCTGCTTCCTGGTCCCAACCCTGGATAGTCACGGTTTGGAGGATTTAAGAAAATTGGCCAGATTTCCTAGAAATGAGAGCTGCTCCATCCAAAGTGGGATGGATGCCGTCTCTCCTAACAAGACCAGGTTTTCCCCAGAAGCTTTGCCAATTATCTATGAAGCCCACCTCATTTTTTGGACACCACTCACACATCCAGCAATTCAAGGAGAACATGCGGCTAAACATGTCACTCCCGGTCTGATTGGGGAGGGGCCCAGAGAAAACTACATTACCATATTGAAGTTACTGTTTTAAAGATGGATTTGGATTTTGTGCATTCAGTTCATGTCCATCTGTGTTTCACTAATGGACTTTGTGTTGTTATGATGTGTGGAACTGAACGCAAGTATTTTAACCTATGTTTGCTCTTGTTTGTTGTAGTGAAGGAAATATGTAGCACAGAAGTGTTGAGAAAAATGCTCAAAGTGAATGTGTAGGTTGCGAGTAGAAGGCCTGAGCTTCGATTCTGCATTCGAAAGGGTGATCCATCTAGAAAGACGCGAGTGTGTATGAAAGAGGGAGCTAAAAATAGTCAAACGCCTCTGAAGACATCATTGTCGAGAGCATAGGAATCACCTCGGCAGCCTCTGGCAGAGAGGCAGACAGAAACAGCACGCCACCGAGCATGTGTCTGCTCTGCTGAATGAGATGATGTTTCTCTGCAAAGCCTGAACATTGTAGGATTTCAACATGTAATGCATATGAATGAAATCCATATAGTTTTTGAAAAAAATAAAAAGGACCTATACTTTATTGACAGACCTCGTATGCTTTTAGCTGCTGCAGTACCGATAGAGTTTTACCCTTTTACTCCACAAGTGGCATTTAGTAGGATTGGGGCAAACTACTTCACTGATTTTTACAGCAGTGACTCTCAACATTTTCATATTTCAGTTTGATCTCATGGGTGGATTTACAGTATTTCCTTCAAACATAGTAGGAATATTACTGATAAACATCTCAAGGCTTTTTGTATATATATTTATTTACTTACTTAACACCAGAAGCTGTTTGCACTTCTGGATATATTAAACTGGATTAAATGCAGGTGTATATACTAGAAATTGGCATTGACCAACTAAAAGATAATAATAACGGTTACAGGAGAACCTCAGTTTTACAACTTAATTGGTTCTTAAATATTCTTAAACCGATTTGTTCTTCAACTGAAACCAATTTTCCCATAAGAAACAACATAAAAAAGAACACTGTGTTTGCCTTTTTACAGCATTTCATGCACTAAAAGGCAGACAAAATACAAAAAATATGCATAGTATCTTATGCAAAATGCTGTACAGTAATTATAATAGGACTTTTCACCGCACAACAAGCCAGATTATTCCAGGTGTTTATCTTAAAATACTCCAAAATAGAGCACCACACTCATAGAGCACAAATGTCTTAAACAGTCAGACGCCTCTGTTACAATGAACCTCTGGTCGGATTTAATATTATGCTAACACCATTAGCACTTTTAGCCACCATGGGTAGCTTCACCCGTTAGCTCCACTTAATGATTACTGGAAAAAAATACACAGCTCATAAGTTTTAATGTCCTCAACAAAGTAAACTGTTAGGAGAACCACCGCTCAGTCCCCAAAAATATGATTTAATAAACACTCGAAGACGGACATCCTTGTCCTTTTCTTCTTTCGGGTTTATTGGCAGATTGCAACCCAACATGGTGCAGTACCGCCACCTACTGCGGGGGAGTTGTTCATGAACCAAGACTTCGAAAAGTTCAAAAAGTGATACATTTTTCATTTAAAAAATAAGTTGGTGCACTGATTTGTTCGTAAAAAGAGCCGTTCTAAGACCAAGGATCCACTGTATATGCCACCATCTAACGTTCAAGTGAACACCCTGGTTGCTGAGTATGCCTTTTGAGGAAGTCATTGTTTCAGTTCTCACATCATTACATGTTGCTAGACACTTCACGCCTCAGTGCCCAAATTGTGTCCTGCTGCCAGCAAGACAGATTCAGAAACCTGAGACCAGAAGCACTTTTAATTTTGGAGTTTGAGGAGGAAAATAATCAAAAACACAGTCACTCACAAATTTATTATTGAAGACTTTGTTGGATACAGACAAGAGTGATAACAGCATGTCAGGTCAGCGCACCATTGGTCATTGTGTGGATATTCCACACAATCTACACGGCAGTTAAAGAAAGATTAAGTGCATAATTTTCCTTAAAATGTAGTGTAAGCAACGGGTCTATCTGCATGACTATCAGGTGTTAAACAACACAACTGTCAGAGTAACGTTCTGCAGTATGTTCCAGCTGATTCTGTGCACTCCTCGTGTACTCATCACTAATTGAAGAAAATAAGAACAACCGCAGGTTTCTTTTCAGCACTGTAGCCAGGCTGACAAAGAGTCAGAGCTCTATTGAGCTGAGTATTCCATTAACTTTAACTAGTAATGACTTCATGACTTTCTTTGCTAATAAAATTTTAACTATTAGAGAAAAAAATACTCATAACCATCCCAAAGACGTATCGTTATCTTTGGCTGCTTTCAGTGATGCCAGTATTTGGTTAGACTCTTTCTCTCTGTTTGTTCTGTCTGAGTTATTTTCATTAGTTACTTCATCCAAACCATCAACATGTTTATTAGACCCCATTCCTACCAGGCTGCTCAAGGAAGCCCTACCATTATTTAATGCTTCGATCTTAAATATGATCAATCTATCTTTGTTAGTTGGCTATGTACCACAGGCTTTTAAGGTGGCAGTAATTAAACCATTACTTAAAAAGCCATCACTTGACCCAGCTATCTTAGCTAATTATAGGCCAATCTCCAACCTTCCTTTTCTCTCAAAAATTCTTGAAAGGGTAGTTGTAAAACAGCTAACTGATCATCTGCAGAGGAATGGTCTATTTGAAGAGTTTCAGTCAGGTTTTAGAATTCATCATAGTACAGAAACAGCATTAGTGAAGGTTACAAATGATCTTCTTATGGCCTCGGACAGTGGACTCATCTCTGTGCTTGTTCTGTTAGACCTCAGTGCTGCTTTTGATACTGTTGACCATAAAATTTTATTACAGAGATTAGAGCATGCCATAGGTATTAAAGGCACTGCGCTGCGGTGGTTTGAATCATATTTGTCTAATAGATTACAATTTGTTCATGTAAATGGGGAATCTTCTTCACAGACTAAAGTTAATTATGGAGTTCCACAAGGTTCTGTGCTAGGACCAATTTTATTCACTTTATACATGCTTCCCTTAGGCAGTATTATTAGACGGTATTGCTTAAATTTTCATTGTTACGCAGATGATACCCAGCTTTATCTATCCATGAAGCCAGAGGACACACACCAATTAGCTAAACTGCAGGATTGTCTTACAGACATAAAGACATGGATGACCTCTAATTTCCTGCTTTTAAACTCAGATAAAACTGAAGTTATTGTACTTGGCCCCACAAATCTTAGAAACATGGTGTCTAACCAGATCCTTACTCTGGATGGCATTACCCTGACCTCTAGTAATACTGTGAGAAATCTTGGAGTCATTTTTGATCAGGATATGTCATTCAAAGCGCATATTAAACAAATATGTAGGACTGCTTTTTTGCATTTACGCAATATCTCTAAAATCAGAAAGGTCTTGTCTCAGAGTGATGCTGAAAAAGCTAATTCATGCATTTATTTCCTCTAGGCTGGACTATTGTAATTCATTATTATCAGGTTGTCCTAAAAGTTCCCTAAAAAGCCTTCAGTTAATTCAAAATGCTGCAGCTAGAGTACTGACGGGGACTAGAAGGAGAGAGCATATCTCACCCATATTGGCCTCTCTTCATTGGCTTCCTGTTAATTCTAGAATAGAATTTAAAATTCTTCTTCTTACTTATAAGGTTTTGAATAATCAGGTCCCATCTTAGGGACCTCAGTAGTACCATATCACCCCAATAGAGCGCTTCGCTCTCAGACTGCAGGCTTACTTGTAGTTCCTAGGGTTTGTAAGAGTAGAATGGGAGGCAGAGCCTTCAGCTTTCAGGCTCCTCTCCTGTGGAACCAGCTCCCAATTCAGATCAGGGAGACAGACACCCTCTCTACTTTTAAGATTGGGCTTAAAACTTTCCTTTTTGCTAAAGCTTATAGTTAGGGCTGGATCAGGTGACCCTGAACCATCCCTTAGTTATGCTGCTATAGACGTAGACTGCTGGGGGGTTCCCATGATGCACTGTTTCTTTCTCTTTTTGCTCTGTATGCACCACTCTGCATTTAATCATTAGTGATCGATCTCTGCTCCCCTCCACAGCATGTCTTTTTCCTGGTTCTCTCCCTCAGCCCCAACCAGTCCCAGCAGAAGACTGCCCCTCCCTGAGCCTGGTTCTGCTGGAGGTTTCTTCCTGTTAAAAGGGAGTTTTTCCTTCCCACTGTAGCCAAGTGCTTGCTCACAGGGGGTCGTTTTGACCGTTGGAGTTTTACATAATTATTGTATGGCCTTGCCTTACAATATAAAGCGCCTTGGGGCAACTGTTTGTTGTGATTTTATGGTCAACAGTATCAAAAGCAGCACTGAGGTCTAACAGAACAAGCACAGAGATGAGTCCACTGTCCGAGGCCATAAGAAGATCATTTGTAACCTTCACTAATGCTGTTTCTGTACTATGATGAATTCTAAAACCTGACTGAAACTCTTCAAATAGACCATTCCTCTGCAGATGATCAGTTAGCTGTTTTACAACTACCCTTTCAAGAATTTTTGAGAGAAAAGGAAGGTTGGAGATTGGCCTATAATTAGCTAAGATAGCTGGGTCAAGTGATGGCTTTTTAAGTAATGGTTTAATTACTGCCACCTTAAAAGCCTGTGGTACATAGCCAACTAACAAAGATAGATTGATCATATTTAAGATCGAAGCATTAAATAATGGTAGGGCTTCCTTGAGCAGCCTGGTAGGAATGGGGTCTAATAAACATGTTGATGGTTTGGATGAAGTAACTAATGAAAATAACTCAGACAGAACAATCAGAGAGAAAGAGTCTAACCAAACACTGGCATCACTGAAAGCAGCCAAAGATAACGATACGTCCTTGGGATGGTTATGAGTAATTTTTTCTCTAATAGTTAAACTTTTCTTAGCAAAGAAAGTCATGAAGTCATTACTAGTTAAAGTTAATGGAATACTCAGCTCAATAGAGCTCTGACTCTTTGTCAGCCTGGCTACAGTGCTGAAAAGAAACCTGGGGTTGTTCTTATTTTCTTCAATTAGTGATGAGTAGAAAGATGTCTTAGCTTTACGGAGGGCTTTTTTTATAGAGCAACAGACTCTTTTTCCAGGCTAAGTGAAGATCTTCTAAATTAGTGAGACGCCATTTCCTCTCCAACTTACGGGTTATCTGCTTTAAGCTACGAGTTTGTGAGTTATACCATAGGAGTCAGGCACTTCTGATTTAAAGCTCTCTTTTTCAGAGGAGCTACAGCATCCAAAGTTGTCTTCAATGAGGATGTAAAACTATTGACGAGATACTCTATCTCACTTACAGAGTTTAGGTAGCTACTCTGCACTGTGTTGTTATATGGCATTAGAGAACATAAAGAAGGAATCATATCCTTAAACCTAGTTACAGCGCTTTCTGAAAGTGCTTTATGCAGAGAAAGCAACAGAGTATAGTTATAACATTCACATGCAAACTAGTGGAGCAATCCTGATAGTTACACACTCTTTGTTTGAGCATGTGAGATTGTCATCAGAGGCTCTCCGTGCGCTCCTGCTTTCACTGATCGCTGTGCGTAATGGTGCAGGGCACACTGAGTATGTACTAATAGTATGTACTCACTGGAGCACCCATGGGCCAACTAGTAACATATCACTCCTGAAAACGATCTTTGGCTTTTCACATGAGGTAAATCTGCCCTACGACTGGATTTTGGAAAACCATGTGACGGTGAACTGATTCCAATTGGACATTCACATTGCACACGTCATCACACAGCTTCTATGAGGAGTACAAAGATGGCCGATGGCTGGCTCAAAAGTTCGCGGAGTTACCTTTTCAGCAAAAAAAAAAGGACATTTCTATCTCATATCATTAAAAAGTTATTTATAATTTAGTAAAGCTTTGTCTTAGCTGCCGTATACAACGGCGTCGGCCCCAGAAGGTTAAGGTATATGCTAACTAAAAATGAACACAATTAAGGTGAAAGTCCATTCAATGTTTTCTTACTAACAAAGTCGTCCATTGAAGAGGAACATATTTTTTTTTAGTACAGTAACGTAGCATTATTAAACATTAGTGTTATCGCATTTGCTATTCAAACATGACATTGCTGTTGCAACATTACAGCAAACACATATGTGTGCTAAGGCAGAATCATCATTAAATCGTCATTGTTAATGTTAGTTTACAGCTATCAATATAAGTAAGTAGCTCACTATATACATTAATGTTAGCAGCTAACTGGCAGTTAGCTTACTGAGATGACTGTCCCTCTTCGAAATCAGCCACAATGTATTTCCTTCTCAGATGCTCCTGCGTCACCGTTGTACTGCCGTAAAAGACAAGTTCTTCCTTGCAGCTTTTACATTGCACGTTTTTCTCTTTAATTTGGTTAAATGCTCCTCAACTTTGAGCTTCGATGCTGGCAAGCCATAATATTGTTTGGGTGTAACTTTTCCGTTGACATCACATCTGACCTGGATTACCGCGACTGCACATGTGCATCAAGGATAGAAAGGCAGCGGAGGTTGTACAGTGGCAGTTTTGAGAGAAAAACAAAGCTGATAAAATTTAAACAATGACGATTATTAAATTAGTCGACTATTTTCACTTAGCATAATCATGACTAGTCGACTAATTGTGGCAGACCTAAACATAATACAAGAGAAATCCGTGGACAGTGGTGGGCTGTGCCACTTCTTATGTCAGTCATACGTGGCAATATCTTCTGTGATTTGGACTCTGTTAGAAATCAGTGCACACATGGTAAATGTGTTGTTTTTTTTTGTAATCCCACTTGACTTCGTTCACCACTGACTGTAATTGAGCCTTTTTGCAGTCCATTAAATTCAGTTTCAGGGCTTCACCTTGGAGGCTGATAGGCTCTTTCCACCTTGTTTGCTTAGGCTCTCTATTTCATGCTGTCGTGGTTCTGTATGAGTTTGCTGGTTATAGCTGTTGGGAGTCAACAACAAGCAGTAAACAAAATCAATGAGGGGGAATAGAACTAAAAGCTGGAAGCTGCAGATTCTCTGTGAGATCAACAGGATCAGGGCTCTTTCACCTTCATATCTAAAATATGGCTGGAGGCAGCTTTCGGTTTTGTCGGGGTCAAACAGTGTGTGAACGTTCTGAGCTCTCATTCCATCACAGAGCTGGATTGATCCTCCCAACAAGCGACAGCCACCATGACTGTTCCTGTGTGTCCGTGTTTAAGTGACTTCTGTGTTGTATCGATTGACTCGGCCTGGTGAGCTGTGTGGCTGCCGTGTTTGGGTTTCCACTCAACATGCTCTTGTGTATGTATGTATGTGTGTGTGTGTGTGTGAGACTGTCACCGCATCGGATGTGGTGACTTCACTGCACAGAGACGTGCACGGTGGCTGAAAGCTGGTCTCTGGACAGCTGTTGGATTCAGCAGGTCTGAGGCCTCAGGGGGTTTCAGAGTGTCAGCATATCCCACGTATGTCATCTGCTCTGCGCGCGCGTGTGTGTGTGTGTGTGTGTGCGCGCAGCAGGGTGACGTTTTCCCCTCGGATAGTGTTGAGTCCAGCTGTTCACACTGTGCAACATCACTGCAGGGCTGTTGGCTGCACTTCTTATGTGACAGTGACCCTCTGTGATTCTCACTCTGTCTGCAGATACAGTGGCATGCAAACGGTTTGGGAACTCTGGTTTTTTTGGTGTTGGTTTTTTTTACACATTTGTTTCAACAAACAACATAAAATTTTGTAAAAATAATTCAGATTTCGCTACATGAAATTTTATAAACATCTAAGTGTTAGGGTCTGGATGCAGGTTGAGGAGCGGTCCAGTGTCTGACTGAACCCAGCACTAAATAACCAGAAGCAGTTCCAAAAGAAACAAATTTATTTTCTTCCCACTGTGCTGTACACAAAATACAAAATAAATGAGTCTGGTGGGGTGAAGAGGTGGCGCGCTCTCCCAGCGCCTCAACGGATCGCAGCCCTAACGTTCTAGACTCAGGAGTTCCGCAGACACCCCCCAGGTGGCTTTTCCCAAGACTGTACTCTGCGATGGAGGAACAGAGGTGACGTTATTCAGTACTTATATCAAGAAACACTATTTAGAGGCACACTTATCAGCAACATGTTCAGGACTGATTTCAGGCTTAATTCAAAAGAACAGCTGCTCACAGCTTGTGGAGGATTATCAATCCGCACGCCACAGCCGCGAGGAGCAAACGAGCAATTCTCTTCAATACTTAAATTTAGCTGCGCAACCATGCCACATTATATTCGCAGATAAGCTTTTAAGGATAATCACCTCTGACGTGTGCTGACAGCACTTGCCTCTCATCCTCGTCCTCCTTCACAGGCACAATGTCAGCATCTGGAGTGGCCCTCAGCGTCCTCAAACAATCGTCACACGGTCGTATTCTCCGGCACCTAAGCCCAGATCACTGCTGGCTTAAATGCAGTTCTTCATCTCTTCATTGGTACCAGCTGAGAGTCCTTAGAGCTGCACGCGAATGTCACAGGTGTCGTAAATCGTCCCGATTAGAGAATCGCACGTGAGTGCAACAGGTGCAGCAGATCACCGTGACAGAGGTGAGAGACTCTTCTGCAGCACATTCTCCCCAGAGATCAGCCTCAAACCACCTGGGAAGGAAAACAAACACAAAAACCGCAAAACAGTGTCCAGCCAAGCCCCCCAACACACAACACTAAGGGTCCCGGTCCCACTGGCGTTTAGGAAGATTTGTATATGAATTGTGCACAAAATTGGTTCATATTCGCTAAACATCTGCAATATCTGTGAAACATGCTTGTGTGAGTCGGCCGACATCCGCACAAGTATCTGCAGAGGCACGTTTATCCGTTGCCAGGATTTTTGAGCTGCTCAAAATTTTGGTTGCGGATCACAGCCACCTTACATACTCAATACATACTCAATCTATGCGCTGTTTATCCACGTTATCCACTGATATCTGCAACTGATGGGGTATTGCGGCTTGGCAGTGGACTGGGACAGTGTGTAAAACGGATATATAGCATGCCTATCACGTCCACATCACAAACTAAAATAAGTTGTGGCGAATGCAGACAGATTGGCCACGAATGTGTTTGTATTACGTCTGCTTTGCATCTGATTTGCGGACAGTTTCCGAATGCATAACAAACAGAAATCGAAATACCTGCCAGTCAGTGCCAGTCCAGCTGTGGACATGTACAGATGTAGTTATGGCTCCCCAAAGACATAGTGTGATAGTTGCTGCTATCCAGCAACATACCAATCAATGTCTCCAAGTCCAGCAATTGCTCCAGAGGCTGTGGTGTTGGTGTGAATAGTGATGCCGACAGGCCCAAGTGAGCTGCTGTTATGACCGCAATGCAGATGCCGTGTACACGCATTACAACCGCTGTTGCCGCCACACGTGCGTGATGCATTCACAATTCATGCGTTATACATCCGTGATTGTTCGTCATATACTCGCTATACATTATTAATATATCCGTAATTCATACTGAGACATTTGTCATTTTTGGCCAATTTTGTTGCGGATGAAAACGAACGCCTGTAATTTGTATACTCAATTCATGCATAATTAATCCTCTCCCCAGTGGGACCGGGCTAAATAATAAGCTAAAATAATGCAATGCAAAGCAGTGTTTCCAGAGAGTGCAAGCGTATTTGTGGAGGTAGCCACAAGTTGGGGGGGGAGGGTGCCCACAGTGTGCAAATAGCACTAGTTTTTCAAAGGCGTTGAGTAGGTTGGTGGAGATTAAGGATTTTTAATGGAAGGTCTTTGCTGATTCATGATGGATGAAATTCTAAAGGTTTTTGGAAGGATTTGTACAGTTGGATCTCCATGATTGATTGTTTGTGCACATGTAAATAAAGTAATTGCATATTTGCTTGAGGTGGGAATCTTTAGGCACCGCCTAATTCAATTACAATTCACAAGGCTGCAATTAAATTATGAAATGATTAAAGTATAACACAATGCTAAAATATCCTCAGTTTATGACCATAAAAAGTGGAAACATAATGTGACCTCTTGAACCCTTAAAATAGGTCAAGATTAGCCATCTTTGAACTTGTCCAAGGACTGTGTCCCAAGAATACTCCCTGTGAATTTGAAGACCTTGGCAGTAATAGGACTGGAGTTATGCTGAGCACAGTCAGACGGACAGATGCAAAGGCTTCGCAATACCTGATGGCTGTATTTTGGCCTTGGGTAAAAATGAATGCATCTTTATATATATATATATATATATATATATATATATATATATATATATATATATATATATATATATATATATATATATATATGTATAGAGAGAGAGAGAGAGAGAGAGAGAGATCAAATCAAACTATTTGTCATGATCCATAATGAATTTATTGCCAATACACTTTTTAACGTCTCACCAATATTTGCTCTTTCAGTGATTCTAAATTCTAAAACCCAAGGGGACTTTTGCTCCCCATTCCACCTGCTAAATACGCCTGTGTAAGTATGGCTTCAGACTGACATGTTTGGAATATTACCATTCCAGCAAAAGCAAGGTCACACTCACATCTGCAGCCCTCATGTGCACCTCATCGCGATGCAGATGCACACCGGCTGTGCGGCACCAGTGCACATTGTGTTTGTATCAGAATCATTTAAACATGAATGCACATTGTAAAACTTTGTTGCACTGTTGATTTACTGGCACTAAACTGCAGAAAGCACAGCAGTTTGTTCTTGTCTTGTGCATGTGCATTTTCCCTTTAATTACACTTTAGTTTCAGCTGAACAAACTGTGTGCATGTGCACTCCAGTGCAATACTCTGCCCAGCGCATAGTAAAATGAAAATAGTAATGGTGTTGTTCGGTGGTCAGTATTGATACTCGGCAGATAATTTATTTGGATTCTTTCTTCATCCTTTATGAAACAACAGAATGAGTCTGCTTTCAGTGGCGCTGTAATAGCCTTTAATGTGCTGACCAGTGGATGAAGCTATGGAGGCAGTATGGTGAAGATTTGGTGCATGTCAGGGGTCCTAACACAGAAAGAATCCGTCCAAAATATCAGGAGTTGAGGATGGTGTTGTTTGTCTTGCTCAGCTCACTGAGCCACTTCCGGGTGGAGCCAAGTTGGTTGGAAGTCCATTGAACTCTGGAAAACAAAAATACTTTTCTCAACTTTTGCTAAGTGGTGCACCACTCAGAAAGCAAACATTTATTTGTCTTCCCTTTTTCTTTCTTTTGCGGATCCAAGAAATGATCCAATCTGTGACTAATAACCGTGATCTGATCTGAAATGGGAATTTTATGAACTTTGTAACTTGTCCCAACCCTGACACATTTGATCAGGTGATACCAAATGTCAGAAAACACTTATTTCCAGTTATTCATTTTGTCTGCCAAGTGCGTAATAAAATCATCTGTGTTTATTTATTTATTTGTCTGTCTGTTAGCAGGATTACATCAAAACTACTTCACAGATTCTCACTAAATTTGCACCACAGATAGATATTAGGATATGGAAGACTGATCTGGAAGAAGTGATGTGGATCCTGACTGGTGGATGTCAGAAATCTCTGATTGCTCTTGTTTACATATCAGTTTCAGTTTGAATATTGGCACAGTGGGATCTGTAAAGTATGCCTTTTGTTTCCCTGTGATTTATGAAGCCTTGTTGTTGAATGTAGGGTCCTGGTCAGCACTCAGGCCATTCTTGCATTGATAGAGAACAACTTTCAGTCACCAAGCTGAGGATTTTCAACAATAAGCTTTGTCACAGTCTTGAAGCAATCACAAGGACCACAAAAGTATCATCTCTTTGCAGGGTAGTTTAAGCCCCAGTCGGAATCCAAGCATGGAAAATTTAAGGCCAATGACAGCTGAAAGTTTTATTTTGCCAAGTAGGTCATGAAGCAAACAAAGCACAAGTAAACAAGAGAACATGAAACAATGACTGATGAATGTGTGCACCAGACAAAGAAAGGATGAGGTTACATGAAATAGTTTGGGCTTGGTGGTTCTGGTTTTCTGGTTGAATTTTATTCTTTTTATGTTGCAGTTCTGTTTTGAAAGATGCTTTGCTCATACAGCCTCATATACATTTAAAGCACATAGAATTTAATGAAGCAGAGATGTGACAAATGTTAAATCTTCATATTTAACTGCTGGCTCCTCCACCAGTTCCTCACAGAGGTCTCCAACCGATCCTTGAATATCTGTATGGACAGCTATAGAGATAGAGGCATCCTCGTTTACACTTTTTATATTTAAGGTATTCAGCAGACTTGCAGAAAGATAAAAGATTTTTCAAACTGAAGTGAATTCCGCTGTACGCCCCCCCCCCATCCACTTTCCTGCACCATCTCCCTTATTGCATCTTCCAACCAATCAGAGCACAGCGACTGAGGAGCAGGCAGGAGACTGCATTTGGGTCACCACAGCAGGATGCCAACTCAGCTGTGCTGATGCCAGCCGTCTCCTGATTGCTGGTGCAAACCTGCTTTTTGTGTCAAACAGGTTGAGGAGGAAATGGAAATGATGCGTGCTCATGATGAATTCAACAATAAATGTGAATCATTTATGTCATGTGTCGAGCAAATAAATAAAAATGAGGGCAGGAATTGCATTGCATTCTGGGCAGTCGCTGCCACGTTGTCATTCATGAAGACACAGGAAGAAGACACACAAACAAATGCTGAGCAAAGAAAAAAACAACAAATGAACTGCAAGAAAAGCAAGATTCCATATAGAGAGTTGATAAACAAAGGCAAGGGAATGTTATTTCGAGAAAATAAGGACAACTGTGGACTTGATCCTTGCAAACACAAAGAATGGTCATGTGTGGTGTGAGCACCTGCACCAAACAATTTAAGAATTATAAATGTCTTGAAGGTTTTCTCTTTGAAAAGCCAAGCTCCTACCATTAGCAGTAGGGGTGGGACACATTACAAAGATCATAAAATTCCCACTTCACATCGCCCAGACTTCAATCGACCTCTGACCACCTTTTAAACCCCGCTGATGCTCGGTCTGTACTGTCAACACCTTGGTCTGATATCCCCATACAGACCAAGCAAGCGAGGGTAATAATTTGCTTGTTGTGTGTGTGTGTGTGTGTGTGTATATATATATATATATATATATATATATATATATATATATATATATATATATATATATAAAAATCATACATTGTGATTTCCGGATTGTCTCTCACAGTGGACATGCACCTGAGATGAAAATTTCAGACCTTATTTTACTTATACTTATACTTATTTTACTTATTTTACTTATTTTCCTCACTATATATATATATAGTGAGGAAAATAAGTAACACCCTGTGATTTTGCAAGTTCTCCCACTTAGAAATCATGGAGGGGTCTGAAATTTTCATCTCAGGTGCATGTCCACTGTGAGAGACAATCCGGAAATCACAATATGATTTTTTTTAACAATTTATTTGTATGTTACTGCTGCAAATAAGTATTTGAACACCTGTGAAAATCAGTGTTAATATTTGGTACAGTAGCCTTTGTTTGCAATTGCAGAGGTCAAGCGTTTCCTGTAGTTCTTGACCAAGTTTTCACACACTGCAGCAGGGATTTTGGTCCACTCCTCCATACAGATCTTCTCCAAATCTTTCAGGTTTGGAGTTTCAGCTTCCTCCAAAGATTTTCTATTGAGTTCAGGTCTGGAGACTGGCCAGGCCACTCCAGGACCTTGAAATGCTTCTTATGGAGCCCCTCCTTAGTTGCTCTGGCTGTGTGTTTGGGCTCATTGTCATGCTGGAAGAACCAGCCATGACCCATCTTCAATGCTCTTACTGAGGGAAGGAGGTTGTTTGCCAAAATCTTGCAATACATGACCCCATCCATCCTCCCTTCAATACGGTGCAGTCGTCCTGTCCCCTTTGCAGAAGAGCACCCCCAGAGTATGATGTTTCCACCTCCATGCTTCACGGTTGGGATGGTTGTCTTGGGGTTGTTCTCATCCTTTAAACATGGTAAGTGGAGCTAATTCCAAAAGCTCTATTCTGGTCTCATCTGACCACATGACCTTCTCCCATGCCTCCTCTGGATCATCCAGATGGTCACTGGTGAACTTCAAATGGGCCTGGACATGTGCTGGCTTGAGCAGGGGGACCTTGCTGCCCTGCAGGATTTTAAACCATGACAGCATCATGTGTTACTAATGTAATCTTTGTGACTGTGGTCCCAACTCCCTTCAGGTCATTGAGCAGGTCCTCCTGTGTAGTTCTGAGCTTTCTCAGAATCATCCTTACCCCACAGAGTGAGATCTTGCATGGAATCCCAGACTGAGGGAGATTGACAGTCATCTTGTGTTTCTTTGACTTTCTAATAAATAATCATAACAGTTGTTGTCTTCTACCAAGCTGTTTGCCTGTTGTCCTGTAGTCCATCCCAGCCTTGTGCAGGTCTACAGTTTTGTCCCTGGTGTCCTTAGACAGCTCTTTGGTCTTGGCTATGGTGGACAGGTTGGAGTGTGATTGATTGAGTGTGTGAACAGGTGTCTTTTATACAGGTAACAAGTTCAAACAGGTGCAATTAATACAGGTAAAGAGTGCAGAATAAGAGGGCTTCTTAAAGAAAAATTAACAGGTCTGTGTGAGCCAGAATTTGTGCTGGTTGGTAGGTGATGAAATACTTATTTACAGCAGTAACATACAAAGAAATTATTTAAACAATCATACATTGTGATTTCTGGATTTTTTTTTTTATTTTTTAGATTATGTCTCTTACAGTGGAGTTGCACCTAAGATGAAAATTTCAGACCCGTCCATGATTTCTAAATGGGAGAACTTGCAAAACCACAGGGTGTTCAAATACTTATTTTCCTCACTGTGTGTATATATGTATATATACACACAGTGTATATATGTATATATACACAGTGTATATATATATATATATATATATATATATATATATATATATATATATATATATATATATGTATGTATGTATATATATATATATAAATATATTTGTATGTATGTTTCAATCTGTGTGTTTTTCCGATGCTGTTTACATATTTATGGAGTATATTCGTGTACAACTTGATGTTTTTAATGGTGTTTTTAGCTTCCTGGTTTGTAACTAAAATACATGTCGCAGACTGATTGTCATGGTAATCGGTCCAATATGGGAAAATATCTGACCGTAATCAGCCAATCAGAGTGCGCGTAGCATTACGGCCATATAATAAAAGTATGTATAGATATGGTAAAATTATTGCACAGGATAAATTGCATAGTTGTGCATGTAATAAAGCACAAAAGGATGTGGAAGACGGACGCAATTAATAGCACAAAATCAGCATGCAGTTATGGTGCTAAAAACATTTTTAGGTATTATACAGTCATAGCTCATAATCAAGGTATACAGTTGATAGATGCTAACGGGGCTTTCACACCGGAGGCGTCAGCCACGGCATGTCGCGAATCGGTCTAAAAAGCATTATTTTCAATGAGACGTGTTGCTTTTTTGACGCGGCAGAGGTGTCACATCAAAAACCGAGCTAAAGTGACAATTCTGACAGGAGTGCGCATTGCCACTTGTCATCAGGCTGCCGCGGTCAAAGTTCAACCCAATCCAACTTTTGCCGCTGTGAGCTGTGATGTAGCTTCATGCTTTCCAATAGAAACAAGGCATCAGGTCAGAATACAGAAGACTGCAGTGCAGAAAGCACTGATCTGTATAAAACACTGTGTTATACGAGGTCTGTGATAAAAGTAACGGACCTTATTATTTTTTTCAAAAAACATATGGATTTGAATCACGTGTGATTACATCAGACATGCTTGAACCCTTGTGGGCATGCGTGAGTTTTTTCACGCCTGTCGGTTACGTCATTCGCCTGTGGGCAGTCTTTGAGTGAGGAGTCGCCCACCCTCTCGTCATTTTTTCATTGTTTAGGAATGGCTCAGAGACTGCTGCTTTGTTTGCTAAAATTTTTTTCAAAAACTGTAAGGCACAACTGAGTGGACACCATTCGATAAATTCAGCTGGTTTTCGGTAAAAATTTTAACGGCTGATGAGAGATCTTGGTCTGGTAGTGTCGCTTTAAGGACGGCCCACGGCACCTGACGGCGATCTGCACTTCGAGGCGGCAGCGTCTCACCGTTTCAAGTTGAAAACTTCCACATTTCAACTCTCAGAAGAAGTCGGCATGAGGAGTTTATTCTGACATTCCATTGTTAACGGACATTTTGTAATGAAAGAACGTGCGGGCAGAGTCACATGTCGGGCCTGACCCGACCGCGGGGGATCGCGACAGGAAAAACACCTCCTTTGGAAACCTTAACGGGCAAGTTGGAACATGCCCAAGCTGTTAAACAATTTCTCAGCTACTCACTTGTTGAAAGCCATCAAAAGCCGCCTGAATTTTACAAATGGTTTTCAACACAGAGGTGTTTTTCCTGTCGCGGCGCACACAGATTCGCCGAGTCGTCACGGAAACAACTCAGCGAATTTGCGCGCACGTCTTTCATTACAAAATGTCCTAGATTCCGACGGGCAGGGTGGAGCACTCCTCACTCAAGGCCTGCCCACAGGCGAATGACGTCACCAACACGCGTGAAAAAACTCACGCATGCGCACGAGGGTTCAAGCTTGTCTGACGTAAAAACATATGAATCAAATCCATTTATTTTTTGAAAAAAATAAAAAGGACCGCTTTTTTTCATCACAGACCTCATATACAGATTAGTGGCAGAAACGTGTCACAAAACTGCTCATTTATACACAGCAGTTTTCTAAAGAAAATCCTTGCATTTTTTTTTTTTTTTTACCTCAAAATGAATTCCTGATTACTGGAAAAAAAATAGAACACTTGTAATAAAATAGTAAATACACAAAAGATTCTTCAGAAACCTTTCTTCATCTGAAGATTAAAACCTTAACTTACCTGTTATTTCAGATTAGTGGATTTCTTGTTTAACATAAGGAAACTTGGACATTTATTTTTAGACCAAATATTGTTCATATCTCATTTCAACCAGAAAAGCAGACACTGTAAATAAATACAAATGTTGCAACAGGAGATAATTTAACAATGACTGCAGTGTGATTGTTAATGCGACATAAACCTCATGATGAAATATTTTTTTTATTTTAGTCATTTCAACATTTAATTACTGTACATCCTCATTGACTTTGTGATTGCTTTGAATGTTGCAATTAGGACAGAGCAACTTGACTATTCTAGTGGTTGTGAATGTTTTAAAATTATGCACAATCAGGGCAGAGCTTCTTTTACATGTGCAAATGTCTTTTGACTGAACCTTGGAATTCATGGACATGTGTAATGATCCATTCATTTAATGTTAAAATATAAAATGAAAAAAAAAAGAAAAAAAAAAGAATCATTTACAAGTTAAAACGTTTACTCAGTTCGACTGTGATTCTGCAGTTAAAAGGCTAAGCTAATATTAGCCAAACATTAAGCCTTCTGGAAGGCACGTCAGAATTTATTTATAAATTATTCTAACCTCATACAAATTTGCAGAAGTAAGCTCTGTTGTTTAAATTGGGTGTTTTTATATATCCAAAAGTGAGGAATTTGGCTGGTACTTATTGGCTTATGTGCTGCCCTGACCTACCGGAAGATTGGCGCCAAAACCACGACCCCTCCCTTGTCCGTCATGATTAATGAATGGGGCAAAGCGATGCATTCTCAGACTGCGTTAACCCTTCAACTCAGACGCAAATTGGACAACATCTTGGAACAAATGCGTGCCTTGCAGGAGAAGATTTCAGAGGCCGGGGAATTTTTCATAATTGGGTTTTGGTTTGTTCATGTGAAGCGAGAAAAGTGTTTTTCACTGCTCAACCACAAACACAACAGGCTTATCAGGCTGTCAAGGATAAAATGCCCATTGTTTATCCTCCAGAGAGCTTCTATGGCCTTGGGAAGATTGGCTGCCTCCTTATCTTTCTATCTTTCTATCTTTCACATCCAGCGTGATGTCACTGACACGTTGGAAGGCATAACCTGGTGGGCCCAAAGTGTTCAATCTGAAAGGCCTATGAGATCCAGGCTTTCAGTGTTTCCCTGCACTTGGTAATAAGTAGCGCATTGCGTGCAGTTTATCTAACGTGTAGAGAGCTTCACTAATGTTGGTAGTGACATTCAGGTCTCTGGGTCTTCAGCCTTTGAGGTTGAGAGATATTTTATAAAGAACATGATAACAAATCCACACAACCCACCTGGAAGGATTTGGTATGAATTTAGCCCAAGCATGCGCGCTTCTTCCTTTTCTCTCTCTCTCTCTCTCTCTCTCTCTCTCTCTCTCTCTCTCTCTCTCTCTCTCTCTCTCTCTCTCTCAATGTATATGTGCTTCTGAGGTTACATGTAGCTTGAAATAAGCTTGTGTGTCATTTTCTTGGCCTGGTGACCATCAAAGCCTGCTTCTTCAAACTGGTTGGAGTTTTCCTACAAATGGAAAATAAGCACTGCAGCACTTCTTTTTGCTCAGCACTAAAAGCCGTCTGATTTCCATTTTATTTTTGCAGACATCTGCAACAGTAGCCCCGATGATAAATGTCATTCCAGCGCGATACATGTGGATGTAAGAACCGATGAAATGCAGGACACGCTGCAGCCTTCAACAAGTCTTGAAGCAAAACCTGGACTCAGTGACACAGACATGCTGGACCTGCACATTATCACACATCAGCGTCTGTGCATCTGCGTGTGTGTGTGTGTGTGTGGGGTGATTGTGTGTGTGTCACAGCTGTCCTGGTAAATTGGCATGAATGTGTGAGAAGGACATCAGGACTCATTAACAGCTGTGGTCTGACAGGCAAGTTGAGTCAGGTCAGATTCACGTTGGAAATTAATTTGCACAGGAAATGCTGATGTCTGATGAAGATACCACAGATGAAGAAGAGGCGAGGGAGAGAGACGGCTGTTACTCTCCGGAGAAGGTGTCGGAGCAGGCACACACTAATTATGTGCCTCCTACGTGTAACAATGAGAGCTTTTGTGCAGTGCTGAATACTTAGACCAAAACCGAGGATAAATATGGACAGGGTGTCTGTGTTCAGTCAGTTCAAATATACGTCTTTCTTTCTTCTATATTGTAGTGTAATGAACATTTCTACCCCTTGATTTGATCTGAGGAACACTCAGTTCTTTCCTCTGGCAGAGCAGATGTATTATTCTCTCTCTTTCTGTGGTGCAGTTTATCAGCTCGTGCAGGTTATGAACTGCATTATTGTTTTTTCGTCAACTGACCCCTCACTGTGATGTTGACCTCTGGCTTTTTGTGCAAGCGTCAATTTGATTGCACGTGTCATCTTCAGCTCGAACAGTTACTTGTACCAAAACTTCATCAACCAGGTGGTACCAAGTTCTCCTGTCAAACTAGTTGCCTCCAAATCCTTATGGTGTTGTTTCTGCTTTGAAGGACCTAACGTTTGTGTGCATTTTCGGCATGAAAACTACAAACTAGTGGGCTCCATGAGCATGGTGGTCCAATCTCATGCACTTTGTGAGCAAAATTAACAGGCAAGAACTATGAAAAACATTCTGATTTTGTAAACAGTTTTTCTTCTTCTCACTGAGTATGAACCCAAGATGTTTCAAGTTTTGTGTGGTCACCTTCGTTTCATTCCTGCATTTTAGATCTGCAACATATTCCAAAAAATTTGCATTTGTTGTATCATCCCAACTTTTTTCTGTTTGGAGTTGTGCAAGCAGTATATGTGGTAGAGCACGTACCGATCCTGTGCTGACTTCAGACTTTAAGTGTAAATTTCGACATTTGATATGATGCACATTCTTGAAGCATCCAGCAGGTGCCGGTTTTCAGCATGTATTCCTTTTCAAATGGACACCAGAACTATGTAATGAAACACGGGTGTTACAATGCATTTGAAACATTGCAGAATGGTCTTGTTTGCCATCACTAATTTGCAGTTGAGATGAAAAGTTTTGACACCATCCCCAAGAATGCATTCTTTCTGTTCTTTACTTTTGGTTTGCAGTTTTTACCCGAGGCCAAAAAATGGCCATCGGGTATTTTGAAGACTTTGCGTCCATCTGTCCATCTGTCTGTCCATCTGTCTGTGCTCACCATAACTCCAGTGCTGTTACTACCAGGGTCTTCAAATTCACAGGGAGCATTCTTGCAGCACACACCTTGGACAAGGTCAAATATGGCTAACCTTGACCTATTCTAAGGGGTCAAAAGGTCACATTCTTTCTACATACTCTTTCATTGATTACATGCTCAAGCGTTCGAGGGTATTTTGAATTGCGTTATATTTTTACAACTGCTTACGCACATTTTCAAAGCTCTGTCTCTTTTGTTCAAAACTTGACACATAAATCCAGTTATTGCTCACACAAACTGTGCAGTGCCTCATAACTTCTGCAAAATGAAACATTGCATTCAAAATATTATAAACACTTTTCAAAAGCAAGCATTCACCCCACATCACAAACACGCTTGTCAAAATATTCTTTCTTGGACATATCATGGATACACTGATGCTCTAAATGTAAAGCTCTTCTGTCATTCATGGGCTTCTTTATTTCATAGAAGAGTGAAAGTAATCTGCAGAGGGATGTGGCAGTATGCACTGTTAACACATAAGCAATATTGAAACTAAAACTATTTATTTTTACAAATCATTTGCATTTGTAAATACAAGAAGTAGAAGAAGAGAGGAAGAATTTTCCCATCACATTCTGGCACCCCATTTTGCCTGGTGTATACAGTTTGATCGGACTCTGAATCATTGTCCAGTCAGTGTGACGTTGTTTTGTGATGTACCGTCCCTTTAGGATGACTTCAGATGTGCTGAATGATCATACTGACCTCTCTTGTAGACTTCATGTAAAACCCATAAAAACCTTTGTTGTTTTTCATGCTGCGGGCTCTCCTAGTGTGTGCACTTAATGCATTTAAGTCTTGCATAACCCGGGGGACGGAATTAGCCTGGCAGTGTAAGGCCGGTGACATGATTCAAAATCAGCATGGCTCGTTATTCCAACTTGTGTCATCCCAACACGCTGTTCTGGACTGTCACGGTCAGGCATGGGCCAGTATGAGATTTGGACGGTATAATAACCGTCGGCAAAAATACTGTGGTTTCACAGTATTATGTATAGCTTTAAAATGTGCTTTAATAACATTATGGCTATTTGCATATGAAGCGCGCATGTTTCAGGTGCACTAATTGATGTTATGTCTACTGCTACGAGCACTATACCACTGATAATTTTTGAAAAAATACCAAAATGATAGTCTCTGTTTTAGACATGTAGCATCTGCCCTGTGGGAAACATGACTTACTTGCTTAGGGAGAAACGTGGCTGGAATAACGTCCGGAACTCTGGATGCTCAATACTTAGCCCAGCTTCACCAACAAAGTGCTTGGAATCGATGTATTTGTCGTCTTGACATGTTTGTGGGAGAAATTTGGTCAACCACAAGCACGACTAGAGTCCACCGTTTGTACTACTCAGTGGTTTCACAGATGGGATAAAGTTTAGTCCTTCCATGTAATCCTTTGCAGGTATCTTTATTTGCTCCGAGTCCGACACAGGCCATAGCTACGGTGCTTTGTTGCCACCATTTTTGGTTTGAAAGGCTATTCCGCAGAAAATAAAATGAAAAAGCTGACTTGGTCCTTTTAGAAGAAGAGAAAAGTTCTGTGCAGGCTTCGCCTCCTTTAGCCATGATGCAGAGCTAGCTAACGTTAGCTGCCTGTTTGTAAACAGAGACAGAGGTGCACGCCAGGGGGAAGGGCGGCAGTGGCCGTCTACGCTCTGCCTGTCAAGAATTCTCATAACCCGCTCATACCATAGGGACGGTATAACGGAAAATTTTAGTGGTTTTGATACCGTGGCTTTTTCATACCGCGGTATACCGTGAAACTGGTTATCGGCCCATGTCTAGTCACGGTGAAGTAAGGGCTGAGCCAGAAGACAAAACTCTGGATTTTCCATTCCATTTACGCTCCTTTCCCCACCTACAAGGTCGCGGATACAAGCACTGGAAATGAGAGTCCTCCATTGAGTATCTCGTTTTACACTTAGGGACAGGGTGAGGGACTTGGAGTTGAGCCACTGCTTCTTCGCATCAAAAGGAGCCAGCTGAGGTGGTTGGCCCATCTGGTGAGGATGCCCCCTCGTCATCTTCATCGGGAGGTCTTCCAGGTATATCCAACATGAAGGAGGCCCCGGTTAAGACCTAGGAGATACTGGAGGGTTTATATTTGCAAACTGTCTTGGGAATGCCTCTGGATTCCCAGGAAGAGTTTGAGGACATGGGTAGGGAAGTGTGTGTTCAGCTACTTGGTCTTCTGCCACTGTTACCTGATAAGTGGCATAAAATGAATGAATGAATGAATGAATGCTCAGCCTACACTGAAGAGTAGCAGATCAGGTAGCTCAGTGGGATAAGAGTTGGGATACCAATTATATATACCTGAGTTTGATTCCTGGTCACACTAACTGTCTGTTTCATTTGACAAGACACTTCGTATACAGTACATTGGCCTTGGCAGTACCCAGTAACCTGTGATGGACTGGTGTCCCATACAGACTCATCCGCTTTGTGCTATGCAATCCAAGTGTGAGTACAAGCACCAGCATTAATGGACCTCAGGGTTTAACACCACTTAACTTCTTCGACTCTCAGTGATGTTATAATTTTGGTTTATAAAATTTTTAGCATTCAGCAGATGATACAGCAAAGAATTTCAATGTCAAAGCACAAAGAGAAGATTAGAAGCACACAGGCTGTCATGATTGACTGCAAAGAGATTGGAGAGTGATTGCATCATAGGATTGGAGTTTGGCTGTTTCACTTCTGAGTAATGTCAAAAATGGCTTTCCTTTTCTGCTTTCTTTCCCTTTCATCATGGAGCTGAACAAGGACACAAACCTAATTTTACCTCCTTTCCTCCTGTATCCTGCCCGGATTTGAGTCAATACTCACTATGTCCATAACCTCACAGCTTGGTGAGAGTGGAACACACTGTGGCCTCAGATCTGTTAGAAATGTCTGCAGAAATGTTTGGTGTGCTTTTAATGCCTCGACTGTCGGTTTGCATGTCTGTGACATGACCTTTGTTAGATCACAAAGCTGGCTTTTGAAATTTTAAGAAAGTGGAAAGCAACAAGTGATTTTTGAATCAGATCCCTGCAGCATTACATTTGACAGTGTTATGACCCCTTCACACATAAGTACAAATCAGTGCGACTCACGGTGAAACAGCTCATATGAGCAAACCATGAAAACATCGGGGCCGGCGGGCAGGTGTGCACGATCCCACTGTGACGGCTTGTGCACGCAATGGTGTCTTTCGAGCAAGAACACAGTGCGAGCACCTGCACCACATCATGCCGCTGATGTGGAGAACAATAAAATAAAAAAACAGCTGTATAATTAGTGAATATCACTGGGTTGATATAAATAATACATAAAAGGGGACGAAACAGAGAACCCTGCAGTTAAATAACCTTGGTTATCAGTGGATTCAAACCCGTGAATCTTTACAGTCTCGGCTGCTCAGCTGTGAGCAGACCCCTCCCCCCCCCATCCGTTCAGTGCCCAGTCACTCTGTGTTATGTGGCCATTCATTTTCTTATATGTTATGGTGGTGTCTGTGTTTGTAATGTGGTCACTGAGCTGCCATCCAGCTGTCAGTGTGCAGTGATCAGCTAACAGGCCCCTCCCCATGCTGTGTGCGATCAGACCTTGCTGTCCGGCCCCCATGCGATCAGATCTGTACATACATATAAGCATCCCCCCACCCCCCCACTGTGTTGACATATGTGTTGCGGTGAGGGGGGGGGCACACACACGTGCGTGACACATGCACCACATGTGTGTGGCTTTTTGCGATTTCACAGTCGTGGGGCACTTAGACAAATTTCACAGCCACCTCGATGGTGATTGTCTGCTGACTGTTTTCGTGTTGATAGTGCGAATGCCCACACATTTTCTAAGTGCCAAACGAGGGGTGTTAGGTGTTCATGTGTGTCACCTGGAATTTGGCCGACACCTGCCGCGAGAGGGTTCGATGGGCTCTCACGGCACACACTCTGTCTTTTAGCTGTTGGTGTGCGCAGATAGTTGTAGCAACAGGTGTACGAGGCGTTGGAGGCAGCTACGATTTTACACGTTTTGTATACGATTCTTGCTTCATTCGACCACATTCGCACTGTGTGTGAAGGGGCCCTATAGGTTGTAACATTGAGGTTCAGGGACAGTTTAGCCACCTTGACACTTGCATGAATTTGATCCCCTCACTGGCACGCAATATTGCATGCCAATGAGTAAACCTGTCGTAAACTGTGTGTGAACTGTGCACAACTGCGTGCCAGTGCACAAAGAAAATTTTGAAATGTTCAGAATTTCTGGCATGCATTAATTTGCCAGTTGTGTGACATAGTCGTGAACATTGTGCAACCTATTTGAAAACACTGAATGTCAATGCGTGTCATTGCGCACAGTGCATCTGAACCTGGAATTAGATTATGACATAACTTTACAGCTGTTTTCCCAATTCATTGCAATATATATATATATGTATATATATATATATATTGGAAGCCCTACCATTATTTAATGCTTCGATCTTAAATATGATCAGTCTATCTTTATTAGTTGGCTATGTACCACAGGCAGTAATTAAACCATTACTTAAAAAGCCATCACTTGAACCAGCTATCTTAGCTAATTATAGGCCAATCTCCAACCTTCCTTTTCTCTCAAAAATTCTTGAAAGGATAGTTGTAAAACAGCTAACTGATCATCTGCAGAGGAATGGTCTATTTGAAGAGTTTCAGTCAGGTTTTAGAATTCATCATAGTACAGAAACAGCATTAGTGAAGGTTACAAATGATCTTCTTATGGCCTCAGACAGTGGACTCATCTCTGTGCTTGTTCTGTTAGGCCTCAGTGCTGCTTTTGATACTGTTGACCATAAAATTTTATTACAGAGATTAGAGCATGCCATAGGTATTAAAGGCACTGCGCTGCAGTGGTTTGAATCATATTTATCTAATAGATTACAATTTGTTCATGTAAATGGGGAATCTTCTTCACAGACTAAGGTTAATTATGGAGTTCCACAAGGTTCTGTGCTAGGACCAATTTTATTCACTTTATACATGCTTCCCTTAGGCAGTATTATTAGACGGCATTGCTTAAATTTTCATTGTTACACAGATGATACCCAGCTTTATCTATCCATGAAGCCAGAGGACACACACCAATTAGCTAAACTGCAGGATTGTCTTACAGACATAAAGACATGGATGACCTCTAATTTCCTGCTTTTAAACTCAGATAAAACTGAAGTTATTGTACTTGGCCCCACAAATCTTAGAAACATGGTGTCTAACCAGATCCTTACTCTGGATGGCATTACCCTGACCTCTAGCAATACTGTGCGAAATCTTGGAGTCATTTTTGATCAGGATATGTCATTCAATGCTCATATTAAACAAATATGTAGGACTTCTTTTTTGCATTTACGCAATATCTCTAAATTTAGAAAGGTCTTGTCTCAGAGTGATGCTGAAAACTAATTCATGCATTTATTTCCTCTAGGCTGGACTATTGTAATTCATTATTATCAGGTTGTCCTAAAAGTTCCCTGAAAAGCCTTCAGTTAATTCAAAATGCTGCAGCTAGAGTACTAACGGAGACTAGAAGGAGAGAGCATATCTCACCCATATTGGCCTCTCTTCATTGGCTTCCTGTTAATTCTAGAATAGAATTTAAAATTCTTCTTCTTACTTATAAGGTTTTGAATAATCAGGTCCCATCTTATCTTAGGGACCTCATAGTACCATATCACCCCAATAGAGCGCTTTGCTCTCAGACTGCAGGCTTACTTGTAGTTCCTAGGGTTTGTAAGAGTAGAATGGGAGGCAGAGCCTTCAGCTTTCAGGCTCCTCTCCTGTGGAACCAGCTCCCAATTCAGATCAGGGAGACAGACACCCTCTCTACTTTTAAGATTAGGCTTAAAACTTTCCTTTTTGCTAAAGCTTATAGTTAGGGCTGGATCAGGTGACCCTGAACCATCCCTTAGTTATGCTGCTATAGACTTAGACTGCTGGGGGGTTCCCATGATGCACTGAGTGTTTCTTTCTCTTTTTGCTCTGTATGCACCACTCTGCATTTAATCATTAGTGATTGATCTCTGCTCCCCTCCACAGCATGTCTTTTTCCTGGTTCTCTCCCTCAGCCCCAACCACTCCCAGCAGAAGACTGCCGCTCCCTGAGCCTGGTTCTGCTGGACGTTTCTTCCTGTTAAAAGGGAGTTTTTCCTTCCTACTGTCGCCAAGTGCTTGCTCACAGGGGGTCGTTTTGACCGTTGGGGTTTTTACGTAATTATTGTATGGCCTTGCCTTACAATATGAAGCGCCTTGGGGCAACTATTTGTTGTGATTTGGTGCTATATAAATAAAATTGATTGATTGATATATATATATATATATATATATATATATATATATATATATATATATACATATATATATATATACATATATATATATATATATATATACATATATATATATATATATATATATATATATATATATATATATACATATATATATATATATATATATACATATACATATATATATATATATATATATATATATATACATATATATATATATATATATATATATATATATATATCGCCTTTGAGACAAGATTCTAAATGCAGTCGACATGCACAAGACAATCTGCACATGTACATAATTTCTCTGTGATTCTGGGAGGGATGAGAGAATGGTTTCATCAGCCAAGTTCTGAGAGCAAATGCATCACCGGCTACAAAGTGATTATTCTATGTAGCGTGACATCAAACGGGACAAAGCATGGCCTCAAGCGGGACAAAGGGGGATGGCATTGGCACAGTGAATTGCACGACAATTCGAGTATCAAATGCAAATGGCAGGGTGCCTTTTGTTGCAGAATCCAGATGCCACTGCATGTGTGTGAGCACGTTGAGGTCGTCTTTCAAATATCCGTCTGTGTGGGGAGCTAAGAAGCAGCAGTACCACACACGCTTCTTTGAAATGTCATCTGTTTGGCTGCTGTTCTGCAGATGGCCCGTAGAACCTGTTGGTTTGTAGCTGACAGGTTGTGTAACCGTGTTAGCCTGCTTATCCAAGAGGGAAGTGCCACACGGCTAATCTGTCAATCATGTCTGTCAGGAAATTTTAATTTCAGAAAGTCTACAGACTTTCCTACTGACGTCTTTGCTAGCCATTAAGTAGACAATGTCCAAGTCAAACTAATGTCTCAGCCCTCAAATGATGCTCATTATGTAACAGAAATATCAGAAAGCAAGTTATCACTGTTGTAATAATGTGCAGGTCTTTCTTAATTTTCCCTTTCTTTTGATTTTCTTTTTTTTTTTTATTTGCTGCAATTTAATTTTTGTCCGCTGACATGTCATTACTCTTCCATACTTCCTAAAGTCAGTGCAAAGTCTCGCCGAACATCTACCATCTTCTGCTGCTGCAGGCAGTAAGTTAGATAACTAATTATTTTCCTGCATGTCATTTGAGCTGTTAACACCCTATGACAAGGTTAAAGGCCATATCTCACTCCAATCAACACTAGCTTTAAAAAGAGATTCTGTCAGATTATGAATCTTTACCTTCAACTCTTTAATGTGTGCAAGTCCTGATGTAGCTGATAAAATCGCTAACTATAAGGTGCTAACTATTACCTGCCTGAAGATCACTCCACCTGTGTCCACTTCATGACCTACTCCAGTACACAGTCAGTCAGTCTGGGTTGTTTGTTTGTTTGTCTCCAAATGTAACATGACTTTAATATGGTTTTAATAGGGCTTAAATTTGGCTTTCAAATCAAATTCTTGTATGTTGCGATCAACATGTCTTTCTCTGCCTCTTTGTAACCCACAGTTACAAAGTGGCAGTAGCACCAGTGGTGGGCACAGCTAACCAAAAAGTTAGCTTCGATAACCATTATCCGTTATCTTTTAGTATAATGCTAAACCGCTAAACTGCTACAAAAGTTATCGGAAGTTACAGATAACTAATAACCAATAACTTTTAGTATTGATTCGGATGCGGCCACATCAGATTACACTGTCGGCTTCTGATAAACCAGTTTCACTTTAAGCGCTGGGTAAATTCAAAGATCAAGTCATTCCCAGGCAGGATCACAAACACAAAGAGAATGCACGAAAAATAAATTAATAAAAAAAAAATAAAACCCCAAACACTGTCATTATCTTTCAAAAACAATAAAACACAGTATTAGAAGTCACAGTTTATCTTGGTTTTATATACACCATCATTTACAAACTAACAGCTGCTGCTTTTTTTCGCACGCTTTGAACCCTGCGGCTTAAAAAAAAAATGCATTGATTGGCAGAGTAAAAGACACGTATTAAACAAATTTTTACCCATTAGTTTCAGTGAGATTCATTAAATTCTGAAGAAAAATAATAATCCACATAAAGCGTCCTGATTATCCAAAACGGTGTCCAAACGGTGAAGAAAAGTCCCTCTGTAACACAACTGTGCCGTGAGATTTCCTCTCTCCCACCGAGTCTTGGTGATTAAATTACCCCATCAGCCACAAAGAAATAGAATACAATAATGTTAAAATTAGTCCGTTTGTTTCTGTGTCAAGCAGACGGTAACACTGTAACGTCCAAAGTGAACCTGAACTACACTACTTACAATGCTCCCTTCGTTGACCAGCCAATCACGTCTTGCACTTAATGATGATGTCATCAGCAAGCGACAGCCAGTCTGCCACAAACACACAACAGGGACTAAAATGTTTGATTTTAGGGTTTACAAATGTTTTCGACTGTTAAACTTTGCTCACTTTACCAGCAAAAAAATGTTAGTGGACTGAAAGTTATCGGAACTAAATTTATCGGAAGATAATTGGTCCACTGATGGTTTTAAAAGTTATCTGAAAAGCTAATCCACTAACAAAAACATTAGCTTTGATAATTATTGGTTAGCGGATTAGCTGAACTGTGCCCACCACTGAGTAGCGCTTAGCTTAGCCATCGCTTTAGCTCAGTTTAGCCAGTAACTCGACATGCTGGGAGCTGTTTCACATCAAATCTGTGCTGTTAAAAGCAGTCATTCATTGTGAAGTGGACACAGGTTTAGTGACCTTGAGGCAGGTAACAGCACCTTAGGTTACGTCACTTTTATGGCTAAAATAGTTCTGAATCTGTGTGCATTGTTCAGGCACTCTATTGGATCTGTGCAAACATATATGAAGAAAAACGGGTTTAGGATGTCAACAAATGTTGAGACAGTGCCTTCACACCTGCTCTAATAGTAACAGAACACATTGGATAAGCATCTGCAAATCTAGTGGTTTGACAAATAGTCAATAAGTGTTTAGTGTCAGACTTAGCAAGCGTTAATGGTCCGACACAGTCAATAATCAGATGTCAAATGGTTTGCCGCGAGCATAACAGCATGAGTTTGATGGTGTGATTAGGTTTACTTCTAAGCTGGCAAATGTGGCATGTTATAACTTTTCCTCAATTTCTGTGAGTAGCGCTTTTTGAGGGCAGTCAATTCAATTCAGTCACACACTCATCTCCAACCACTTAATCCAGTCAAGGGTCACATGGGCCTGGAGCATATTCCAACAGTCACAGGGGGTGAGGCAGGGTACACTCTGGACAGGACGCCAGTCTGTCACAGGGCCACATATAAACAAACAAACACACTCATCACTTCAATTAAATTTATTTATGTTCCACCAAAATACAATACGAGTATAAGTCAACTCCAAGGTGCTTCACAGGTGTAAGGTCTAACCTTACCAACCCACCAGAGCACGTGCATAGCCAATTGTGGTCATGAAAATCTCCCTGGGGTGTTGTCTGACTGTAGGAAGAAACGTCAAACAGATGAGATTCAGAGGGGTGACCATCTGGTTTGGTTTTACCAAAAAAATAAATAAAAAAATTTACAAAATAGCTACAAAGAATTGTCCAACATGCAAAGATGGCTATGCTGGAACTAAGCATCCAGGTAATTATCATGTTCATAGTTATCATATCAGTAGTCAAACACCCCTTGTGTACCAATGAATAAACTCCGCGTGTCAATGCATGTCATTGTGCGCAGGGCGTCACACAGTTTACAACAGTTTACAACGGGTTTACTCATTGTCATGCAAGATTGCATGTCAGTGCGGTAATCAACTTTCTGCAAGTGTCAAGGTGACTTAAGATAGCTCGAAGGGCAGGCTCAGTGACTATGTTTACATGCCGTTAATATTTGGGTTAAGGTCAGTATTCCGGTTTCTGAATCATTAGGAATAACCCATTTACATGCTTAAGCAGACAGAGTTACTCCTGTGTACATGGTCATTGGTATCATTTGGAATATCCCCATCTAAACAGCGACGCACGTGTTCCACCGGTGCTTGATTTGGTCTGGCGTTCGTGCAAATCCTGCTTTGTGTAAAACCCCTCACTACACACTTTTCTCAAACAGGCATTAACATTTTTCTCACTTTTCTCTCCTGCAGGCTGCCTCCGCATCAAAACAGCGAGCGTAGTCTCTGGACCTGTTGCCAGATTTGGCGCAGCTCCGCACAGCAGAGAGGGGGGTCGTGTGAGTGGCCTGCTGCAACGTTTACCGAGCCCGCAGACTCAGTAAGCGCAATCGCAGTGATGCCGGTGCCGGTGCCGCGACCGGCCCACCTGATTAGGACACAGAACACAATGCGCTGTTTATCTCTGCTTCTGTCATGTCCGGTGGGCTACATACGTTGCCGTACTCAAAAGACCAAGATTCCTTGCGGATAGGACATGCGCAGAACACAAAATAATGTTCCTTTCTATGAGGATATCCCGATGCACATTTATATGACCTGATATTCGGGTTAGAAAAGGAGTAACCCAGGGGTCTTATTCGGGTTTTTAAAAACCGGAATATGAGCATATTCGGGTTTTTGCGGATGTTTACATGGCCGTGTGCAACCGGGTTATTGCTAATATTCCAGTTATGAAAGGGTTATTGGCTGCATGTAAATATAGTCACTGATTTTACGGGCAGATTTGGCTCCATTGCTGTGGATGTGTTGACCATTTACAGTCCAGCCCCCTAAAAAATGTTTATATTTGTAACAATGCAGTACTTAGGTGTATTTTACCGTGAATACCTTTTTCTGTTGACCTTTGTTGCTGCTGCTGTGTTTCTGATGGCATATATTTTTCATCGTGGTTCCAGTACTTGTACTTCTCATTCTGCTATTGTTTCCGTGAGGTTCAGTCGATGAGTGATGTCTTCCTGATGCCTGTTCTGGTACGAGCTGCCTCTTTTTTTTTTTTTTTACTAAGCTCTCTCTCCCTCACTCACTTCATCCTTCTCCTGATGCTTGACCTGCTTTCTTGGCCTTCCTCTTCTCTTTCTCTCTCTCTATTTCTCTCCTTCCTTATCTCCCTGCTGACGGAGGGAAAGGAGGATCAGATTTTATTAATTACCTCATTAGAGCGGAAAGGAGGGCTGGTTTTGGCACAGTGTGAAAAACGGAGGAGGGAAGGGCCTGAAGTAATGTTCATTATATTCCACTGGAATCACCTTCATATTGTCGGGGGGGGGGGGGGGGGCAGCGGGGTCTCAATACCGTAACCTTGACACAGATATCCTCCTTTCCACACAAATGACATATTTTGTGTGTTTATATGGTCCAAAGTGATATTAATTCTCAAGTAAATTGAAATTTGCTGTTGGACAAATAACCTAAAGGTGATTGGCTGTCGGGGCCGATGAGTTTCATCATCTGTTACCAGGTAAACAGCTGTGCTGACGCTAACCTTTGCTCTGTTTCTGTCTGTTCTCTCCTTATGTTCATCACTTGTCGGATGATGGTTTCCTGGTATGCAAACACCAACTTAAAAACAGGTAAGTGCCCTTATTATCTGTGCATTTTTTTTCAACGGTGCTTCTGCTGTGACTTATAGTTTCCCAATAATGTCAAGACTAAAATATTTTAAAACTTCCTGAATTTATTTTGTTGATTAAAAAAAAACATGTTCATGTTTGTTGTAAATATTTGACAACCAGAATGCCAAAGACACTGAATATAGTAAATTGTTTAATTCAGCAATATTTAATCCACGTTTAGATTTGCACAAGACAGAAAATAGTATCCAGGTGTCTTGACTTGGACAGTGAGTGTCGACACAACAGACCAGGAAAACATGCAAACTGAGTAAAATCATTAAATCAGAATCAGAATCGGATTCAGAATCGCCTTTATTGTCATTGTAATTTATATTGCAACGAGATTTGAGTGCAACTCCAAAAGGTGCTTTTCCAAGGTGCGAGTAATTGTTAGTCAGATAAAAGATAATGAAATTTAACAAAATAAATTATTTAAATATATGTACATGTAAAATAAAATGTGGACAAATGGAATGATACTGCATGGGAAAATACTGCACATGGGTACAGATATTGCACAAACTTTGAAAAGTGCAGATTAATGTGGTTTATTGTTCAGTGCAGTGATCGCTCTGGGGAGAAAGCTGTCCCTGAGTCTGGTTGTCCTAGTTTTGATTGACCTATACCGTTGGTCCGAGGGTAGTAGGTCAAACAGGTGGTTGCTGGGGTGGGATGTGTCTTTCATGATGCTGGCAGCTCTGCTGACATAGCAAGAGCTGGCCATGTCCTCCAGGCTGGGCAGAGAGCAGCTAGTGATCCTCTGGGCTGTGTTGATCACCCTCTGCAGCACTCTCCTGTCTCTGCTGAGCACCCCTCGTACCACGCTGTGATGCAGTATGTCAGGATGCTCTCGATGGTGGCTCTGTAGAACAACACCGGCAGCTTCTCCTCCAGCTTGTTCCTCCTGAGCACCCTCAGGAAGTGGAGTTGCTGCTGGGTTTTCTTCAACACCACTGTGGTGTTGGCAGTCCAGGAGAGGCTGTCAGAGAGCTGCACTCCCAGGAACTTGATGGAGCTGACCCTTTCCACACAGTCCCGGGTCAGCCCTGCCCATCCTGAAGTCCAGGATTATTTCTTTTGTTTTTGTGGTGTTCAGCGGCAATTCAGCGGCTCTGTAATCAGACTCATCCCTCCGAGATGAGCCCAACCACGGTGGTATCATCCGAAGACTTTATGATGGAGTTTGAGAGTGATTTGATCAGTGATTCATGCTGTTTTCTTTAAGTACCAAAACATGTCAGGTGAACAACTCATCAACTGCAATGTTCTATTTTCTGGTTTACCACAGTCCAGCATTAGGGCTCTCCAATTGGTTCAAAATGCTGCAGCCAGACTTTTGACACAAAGCAGAAAGTTTGACCACATTACACCCATTTTGGCGTCTCTTCACTGGCTTCCTGTCCCAGTGAGATCAGATTTTAAGGTTCTACTACTAGTCTATAAAATTGTTCACGGACTGGCACCTCCCTGCCTAGCTGACCTAATTAAACCTTACGTACCGGCCCGGGCTTTACTTTCTCAGGGTGCAGGACTACTTTGTGTTTCTAGGGTGAATAAGAAGTCTGCAGGTCACAGAGCTTTCTCTTATCATGCCCCTGTTCTGTGGAATGATCTCCCTGTGTCAATAAAACAGTCAGATTCTGTGGAGGCTTTCAAGTCCAGACTTAAGACGCACTTATTTTCGCTTTTGTATGGCTAGCATACTGGTACAGTTTTGTTTTATGCTTTTTACTCTTTTAATTCATTTTATTAGGAAACAGAGCGTGCCACAGCCTCAACTTTACCTAAATTCTGGGTACAAATTAATTGTATGGCTACAACCAAATTTGTTTTGTTTTTCAAATAACGTCTAGATTTTGTTACTATTAATTGATTATTTATTCAACAAAATAACACAAATTAGTGAAAAAAAAAAAAACCCAGTCATGTTTTCCAAAGGTCTGAGGGCATATCATCACATTTCTGCTCCTTGTTGAAACAATTTATCTTTTCCCATTGTGAATACAAAATTTAACACATCTTTAATTTTCAGGAGCAAATATCTGGTTCAACTAGTTTGAAAATCTACTTAAAGCTGTTTAAATCAATTTACATCAGCCTACACTTAGTGTGGAACTGTTTAAGTCCCGTCCAACAGTGATATTTATTTTCAGAACTGTAACAGAGTTGGCAAAATAAATGGCACACTATTAAGTATGAGAGACATTCACCAAATTCTACATGACAGTGGAGGCGAGTTCAGTCTTGCAATGGGCAGTAATGGAAGAAAAAGCATCTAATCCTCAATCAGTCTATCAGTCTTCCACTGCAGCCTATTTTCATGAAAAATTTATAGTGAGTCGTATGAAAAAGTAATGCATAGAAATTTGCACAGATCATGTAAGTGAAACAAAAAGAGGTAACTTTTCTTTTAGTTATTTTATTGTATTTAAACATTAACATTCATCGAAACGAAAATGTACATTTCTGAAAGTTAAATGTAAAGCATGCTTTGTACATGCACAGGGAAATTTGAAGGAATATGCACACAATATCACATTAAATATTATCACGTCATATGAAATACATCATTACAATATGTTGACTCGTCAGTTTATTGAAGCAAGGAAATTCATTCATTCATTTTCTGTACTCGCTTATTCCAATCAAGGGGTCACTGCGGGGCTGGAGCCTATTGAAGCAACAAAATTATTAGCAAATTAGTTATATTTTATTTTGTTGATCAGCTCATCAATCATTATGGCATGAATGACATAAGGGCAAAAGCCACTGCTGCTGTCACAGCATGCTTACTCAGCGATATGTGTTCTTTATTTCCTCAAAATAGTAAGTACACATGATATGGCATAATTAAATTAAGCATGCACATTTACATTGGCAAGTGATAAGGGTAAAAAATTGCTTCCATTCTTCACAACTAACCAACAAAAGATGTCGAAGACAATGAATTTACTCAAATAAAGGATCCTGGTAATGTGAGTGTGTGACGTCAGCCTTCTCCCTCACTGCACTGCACGCATCAATCACATCCTCAGCAGAAATTTAAAAAAAAAAGAAGAAAAAAAGGCAGGTGGCTCCAGCTCCCTTGCAACTTTTTTGTTTTCATGGCTGAAAACAAGTCCCAGAGTGGATAAAAGTGAAAACACTGGATTTGCATCTCCGTGTGGACAAGCAATATGGAACGTTTCTGATGACGTTGATGATGTCGTAGCACTGCCTCTGTAAGCCACTCATAATTAATGACATGAATTTAATCATTAATCATTAATAGGTTTTATTTTTATTGAGTGCAGAAAGCTAAAGAGACGATGGATGGCTGTGATGAATTCGGATTGTGAATAAATGGAGCACTGTGAGACAAATAAAATGAGTACAGAAAGGACTTTCAGCTTTTAAAATAAGCTGTTTTTCTTCTTCTTGGTGGCTTTCTTGGGTTAAGAGTGAAAAACACACCTGGATCACCATATTATAATGCCAAGGGCCTTCTTTTAAAACACTGTTTAATCACAAGCAATTTGAATTAAAATAGTTCACAATGACTTCTTCCAAAACTAGGCCGTCTTCTGCGCAACCTTTGCTTTTGTTTTGTTTATTCGGTCAAGAATGAAAATCATACAAACAAAACATGTAAATATAATAACATTAAAAGCCCAGGATAACACATGAAAGCAGAAAAACAAACAAAACAAACCAAAAGACACGCTTTTTGATCTGAATGAAAAAGTCTTAAATCATCTTTTATTATGGTCACCATGTACCCATACATCTGTACTCTTTCACTCTAAATATGCCTTTGAAATTTTCTTTAAAATGCTCCATCTGTCAAAGCTCAGTGTTTCAATCAACGAAACCTTGTTCATTTCAAATCCTATATTTCTCCAGTGGTCTGGAACCATTAGTGTGACAACTGAATGCGTTGACATACTTAATTCATCATATAAAATCAATGTTCAGGCCCATTTCGATCTATCTGATCTCATTAGCTTCTGTGTGCAGCCCATGACAATGAGAATGTGTCCCCAGCGAGGCAGGAGGCCTTACTACCTCTCAGCCTCAGCAGAACTCCGCTGCCAGCAGTTAATCAATCTTACAGAACGGGGGTGGTGCTTGACTCGCATGATTGGGCGCAACAAATAAAGATGGCGTCAAAAGATTGACAGCAAGGTGAAGAGTCACACAGCTGATTCAAGTCATAATCAATATCTCTTTGATAAGTATGTGAGCTGCAGAATGAGGATATTAGCTGTTGTTGATTGTGTGGATGAATAAGATGTTCATAATATGCAAATGAGTTGGCGCTCAGATGAGGCAGCCCACAGGTCAGATTCTAATTTTTAAAGCAGGAAGCTCATCAGTCTTACTGCACCAAGATGGCTTCCTGCTGACCAAAAAACTCAATCTGAGCCCCACTGAGCTCCACACACAGGTCTACTGCTGGATGATGAGCACTATACATCATACTTGCCATATCTATCTATCTATCTATCTATCTATCTATCTATCTATCTATCTATCTATCTATCTATCTATCTATCTATCTATCTATCTATCTATCTATCTATCTATCTATCTATCTATCTATCTATCTATCTATCTATCTATCTATCTATCTATCTATCTATCTATCTATCTATCTATCTATCTATCTATCTATCTATCTATCTATCTATCTATCTAGGAACAGTAGTTTTGTCATCTGTTTATGGGCCTGTTACTTTTCATTCCTTTGTACATTATAGCTTGACAGTTGCTGGGTTGATCTGGCCGTCTGTCTGTCTGTTAGCAGGATTACGTAAAAACTACTGCATGAATTTTTATTGTATTAGGCCATGGAAGACTCCCTTAAATTTTGGAGGTGGCCTGGATCCAGTTTCACTTTGTATAGGCTTTGAAGGATTATGTCAAGACTATTTCACAAATTCTCACCAAATTTGCACCACAGATATTGGAGGTGATACCACAGAACTTTGGAGGTGATACGGATCTAGGTCCAGATTATGGATTAAGATATCACTTTATATACTCTAGGCTTTGAAGGATTTCATCAAAACTACTTCACAGATTCTCACCACACATAGATATTAGGGCATGGAAGACTCCACTGAATTTTGGAGGTGATCGTGATCCGGATTGGCAGACGTCAGAAAGGTCTTGTTGAGCCATGTGATAACAACTGAGTTATTATTGATAATACATGAGATTGTTGAATAGTTTTATGAATTTTTTTTCATTCATTTTTAATCATTTATTTAAATTTTATGTTGAATTGTTTCATGTAAGGCGCCCTGAGACGGCTTTGCTGTGATTTGGCGCATTAGAAGTTAATTAAATTGAATTAAATTGAATTGTTCTTAACAGTCCTGGAAAACATTGTGTACAGCTTTATTATTATTAAGTTGGTGGTATGTATAGTGTAAAAGATTATTTGATTAGTTAACATAATCATCAGCTATTTTGATAATCTATTAATTGTCTAAGACAGACTTTTGGCATATTGTGACTTCTCAAAAACACTATGAGTGTTTTTGAATTTTCTTTTTAAATTTTTACTTCTCAACCAGGTTTAACCTCTTGTCCACCCAGGATAAATTGTTATTAAAATGTGACTGAGGTTCAGCTGATACACTTAAGTATTGGGGGTGTTATTTACTGTTTACTTCTGTAATTCTACTATTCTTTGTAAATTACAAAACACATCACAGAGGAGACCAAAGACCCCCCTTCTCCCCACACCTTCCTTAAAAAACAGAACCAAAACCTTACCAGTGTTTCCAACTGCACATCTAACATCTTTCATGAAGTGTTCAGTTGGAATTGACACTCCGTGATATGAAATTGTCACATTTCATGACTTTGACATCTCGTTTTATGCTAAATAATGACTGTAATAACTGTTAATGTCCAATGAAAATGTCAAAACATAACGTGTTGTTATGTTTTCCAGTGAGCTCTGGTTAAAAAGCACCTATGTGTTTGAAAAAGGTCTCACATTTCGATGTCAGAGTCACAATTACGAAAAAAAAAAACCTTGGCAGGAATGTGTTTTTGGTGGTGAATAAGTCATCGTTATGGCCCTCATTGGACACATACAAGCTACAACATACCTTTCAATATCTCTCCATCCTAAGATTTACAGTATCTGAATACATGATTGTACCTTAATCTCCTTTTTGTGAACATTTCATCCTGGCCCCTTTCGTGTAATATACAAAACCATCCATCACTAATATTGCTTTTCTCTTCATTCTACACATACTTCACCTATGCTTGTGCTTGTCGTGGGAGAGACTCAGCACGTTTACATTGAAGCCATTTTCATTTGGCCCCTGGCCAACCCTATGAGTGACTAGGGAATGTGGAAAATCCTGTAAAATACAATGTGGTACTTTATTACAAAGTCAGGCAAAATTTTGGAAAATTGGAAAATCCCTATCTTTAACATGAAACGAATTTTCAGAAAATCATAACTCTGTGACAAAACATCAAACTTCTTTCATATTTGACAGCCTTATGTAAGATGGTATCCTTTATCGATTGACAGTTTGATCCGGATGTGATCCAGATTACAGATTTTGTGGCGATTTAGATTTTATATCAAAAACCCAATTCCATATTTTACATTATATCTTAATCAAATGTCCCCCAATCACTCTCATATTTGAAAGTGAGGTGCAGACTGGCACTCACTATCACCTGACAACGTTTGATTGATTATATCTCAATCAAAAGTGCTTCAATCACTCTCATTTGTAACAATGAGGTGCAAACTGGCACTCTCAGTGAATAGACTAAGTTTGATCTGCATTTGATACATATTGTGGATTTAGCAGATATTTGAGTTTAACATTGAAAAGCCCTTTTGACGGATTGGTGTGCTTCTGCCAAGCACAACAATCCGGTGCAACCGGGTCAGGACGAAACTTGAGGAAAAAAAAAGAAACACTGGTGCAACACAGATGTCTGTACAAAAAATTGTTGAAGGTGCAAAACAACGCAGGAACTGATGTTTCGATGTGACAATATTTTACATAATTCACATTGAACCGTGTGAGTGTTCCGTTAAACAGCTGTGACGTCTGCAGCATTGGTGATGTTTTGTATTGTCTTGTTCAGGTGTTTGTTTTGAATGAAAATGAATGAATGAAAACTGTTTATTTCGAACATTTGATACAACAACAAAAACAAGATAGATCAGTGAAAACAACAACAAAAAAGTTCCTACTGTGTACCCAACATGTCCGAAAGGGGTAGGGTGAAGCATCAGCTTATTTATCCCTACCCCTTTCTTCCCCACAACCAGTAATATCCTTTGCCACATATACACATATATTCCTACACACCTAAACCGATATCAATATATATATATATATATATATATATATATATATATATATATATATATATATATATATATATACACACATACATACATACATACATATATATATATATATATATATATATATATATATATATATATATATATATATATATATATATATATATACATATATATATATATACATATACATACCTACTTACATACAAAATACTATATATTTACAAGCCGAAGCAAAAAACAAAAACACCCTAACCCTCATTACCCTTCCTCCTCCCTATACCTAGAAAAAACCATATTTTTGTACCACTGTTTGAACTGGTTCATGCTTGGACATTGCTTGAGCCCCACTCCCAATCTGTTCCACATCCTCACCCCACAGACAGAAATACAGAAACCTTTTAATGTTGTTCGTGCCCACTGATGCTTTAAATTTAATTTCCCCCTCAGACTGCAATCCCCTGATCTGTTAAAAAACACATTTTTAATATTTGCTGGAAGTAAATTGTTTATTGCTTTATACACGATTTGTACTGTTTGAAAATGAACCAAGTCTGTGAATTTTAAGATTTTGGATTGTAAAAATAGTGGATTTGTATGATCTCTATAGCCAGTATTATGAATAATTCTTATAGCTCTTTTCTGCATTACTGATAGTGATTGTGTTGTACCTTTATAAGTATTACCCCATACCTCTGCACAGTACTGTAAATATGGTAAAACCAGTGAGCAGTAACGAATGCGGAGTGAGTTGTGGTCCAGAATATGTTTCGCTTTGTTTAGAACTGAAATGCTTCTTGACAGTTTACTTTGTATATGTTTTATATGAGTCTTCCAGTTTATCTTATCATCTATTATCACCCCCAGAAACTTATTTTCATGTACCCTTTCAATATCTACCCCCTCGACTTGTAACTGAACCTGTATGCCTGTATTACAATAGCCAAATAACATGTATTTTGTTTTACTTAAGTTTAATGATAATTTGTTTCTGTCAAACCAAATTTTCAATTTTCCCATTTCTATACTGATCCTCCTCAGTAACTCCTGCAAATCCCCCCCTGAACAAAAAATGCTTGTGTCATCTGCAAATAATACTAATTTTAATATTTTGGAAACATTGACAATATCATTTATATAAATTAGAAACAGTTTTGGACCCAATACTGACCCCTGTGGGACGCCACAAGCATTGTCCAAGCATGATGATGTATATTCCCCCAATTTCACAAACTGTTTTCTGTTACTTAAGTAGCTTCTCACCCAGTGCAACACCAACCACCTAATCCCATACTGTTCAAGTTTATTGATTAATATGTCATGATTGATTGTATAAAAAGCCTTTTTTAGGTCTATAAATATTCCAACTGAATGTAATTTGTGGTCTATGGCGTTTGTAATCTCCTCAACTGATTCTATTAATGCAAGTGATGTTGAACTATGTGCTCTGAATCCATATTGACTATCAGTAAGTAATTTATATTTATTTATGAATTTGTCTAATCTATTATTGAATAATAGATTGTGGAAATTGTGGAAGCAAAGAAACAGGTCTATAATTTGTGATGTGGTGTCTATTCCCAGTCTTATACAGCGGCACAACCTTAGCTATTTTCATTTGATTGGGAAATTTACCGGTTTGAAATGATAAGTTACAGATGTATGTTAATGGTTCTACAATCCATTCAATGACCTGTTTTACCACCACCATATCAATTTCATTTAAATCGGTAGGTTTTATATTTACAATTATTCACAATGTCTATAATTTCTTTTCCATCCACTGCTGTGAGGAACATTGAACAGGGATTTCTTTCTATGAGATTATTATCCCAATCCTCAGGTTGGGAATCGGGATTTTTTTCTGCCAAACTTGGTCCAATATTTACAAAACAATTATTAAAACCGTTGACTACCTCATCCTTATTTTCCTTCTTGACATTATCATCAATGAAATACTGAGGGTAACTCTGTTTTTTATTACCATTTTTGATAATGCTATTTAATATATCCCATATTCCTTTAATATTGTTTTTGTTATTATATAATATGTTACTATAATATTCCTTCCTACATACCCGTATAATATTAGTTAATCTATTTTTGTATTTCTTATATCTATTTTCTGCCTCTTTAGTTTTATGAATTCTCTAGTAAGTCCCTTCGGCTGCTCCCTTGTTTGCACTTGGGGTCGCTACAGCAAATCCAAGGTGGATCTGCATGTTGAATTGGCACAAGTTTTACGCCGGATGCCCTTCCTGACGCAACTCCACATTACATGGAGAAATGTGGCAGGGGTGGGATTTGAACCCAGAACCTTCTGAACTGAAAACAAGCACATTAACCACTTGGCCACCACCCCTGCAGTTTTATGAATTCTCTATACAGTGTATTTTTCTTATTACATGCATTTCGTAACCCTTTCGTCATCCATGGTGGATCTTGGATTTTTTGTTTTCTGTAGTCTTGTTTAATTGGACAATTTTTATCATATAATGATGTAAATATTTGTAAAAAAGTTTCATATGCACTATCAACATCACTTTCACTGTATACCTTTTCCCAGTTTTGCTCCTGTAAATCCTTCTTTAGTGTGTTCATGTTTTCCTCTGTCCGCACTCGCCTGTATTTTATTTTCTCCTCTGGCTGATTCCGCCGATGGTTTCTATTATAAACGATGAAAACTGGTAGATGATCACTAATGTCACTGATTAATAATCCACTCACAGTGTTATTCTCAATATCATTGCTGAATATATTATCAATTAAGGTGGCACTATGGGATGTAATTCTGCTTGGCCTGGTGATTTTTGGATATAAACTCATACTGTACATTATACTGATAAATTCATCTGTTATTTTATGCTTATTTGGATTGAGCAGATCAATATTTAAGTCACCACAAATGAACACAGTTTTTTGATTAGTTTTTGAGAACGTTTTTTCCATACAGTCAGTGAATGTTTCAATACTAGATCCTGGTGCTCTATATATACAGCTGACTAATACATTTTTGCTTTTTTCTTCACATATTTCAATAGTTATACATTCTAATAAGTTATCAATCACAGTTGTCATATTGTCTACTATTTTATAATCCATGTTCTTATCCACATACACAGCCACTCCTCCTCCACTCTTATTCTTTCTGTTTATACAGTTAAATTCATATCCATCCAGTTCAAAATCCATTCCTTTATCTTCATTGATCCATGTTTCTGATATAGCAATTATGTTAAATATTTTTTTAAATTGACTTAAATATTCTTTAATGTTGTTAAAGTTTGCATATAGACTTCTGCTGTTGAAATGGATTATTGATAATTTGTTATCCGTTTTAATGATCCGATTAAACTGTTCATCTGTATAATAGCAACAACTGTCATTGATATTTGAGAAGAAATTATTGTCCGGGTCTATATCGTGCTCCAAGTCCAGTACATTGTGGTCTGTGTATTTAAATGTTCTCAGTTCTACTTTTCCATGATCAGCAATCCTTTGAGTTATATCCTTCTTGTCTCCAGATGTAGATGATGTAGATGAATAGGTTCCTCTGGTCTGTGTCATGGTGTTGTGATGTGTTTGTGTCCTCATACCTTATTGGTCGTATTTGTCCAGTTCCTCGATGTTCCTGATTACCATAACCTTCGCTTGTTCTGGTGTTCCATTCAATTTGATAAATGTTTTGCAGTTGGATGTCCATGTCTGTTGAATTTTTCCCTGCTTTTTTAAGAAACGAGCTTTCCTGGCGATGTCTGCGTTTCTTTTGGTCAGATGTTCATTGATGAATACGTTTGTTCCTTTGAGTTTCCGTCCCTGTTTTAACAATGCCATTTTATGTTTTCTGTTGACAAACCTCATTATAACTGCTCGCTTGTCTCCATCCTCTCTCCTGGGCAGGGGGTGGCACGCTTCAATGTTATTACAGTCCATTTGAATACCTTTAGATTGCAAGAAGTCAGCCACCTGTTGTTCCACTGAGCTGGCCTCCTGCTCGTTGGCCTCCCCTCCGCTGTCTTCTGACACCGCCCGTGCGTAGGATCAAGGTTTAATATGAATTCCTGTAATAATAATGTCGTTCATCCTTGTGTACTGTTCCAACTCCGCAACACGGTTCTCCAGGTACACCAGACGCCGGTCTTTCTCTGCATTCTGGATCCGGAGAGCCTTCACTTTTAACAACAGAGATTTCCTCAGACAAAAAGACCTGGGACTTCTTGATATCGTCTCCCTCCTCCGCCGTCAGTGCCTTCTTCGGACCCATGGTCAGATAACTCCGCACTGGTGCCTCGGGCCTCAGTAAAGCCACGCCGGTGGAACTGCGCTGGCGCCTCGGGCTTCAGGTGGAGCTGCGCCGGTGGATGTGCGCTGACGCCTCGGGCCTCGGTGAAGCCGCGCCGGTGGAACTGCGCTGACGCCTCGGGCTTCAGGTGGAGCCGCGCCGGTGGAACTGCGCTGGCGCCTCGGGCTTCAAATGGAGCCGTGCCGGTGGAACTGCGCTGGCGCCTCGGGCTTCAGGTGGAGCCGCGCCAGTGGATGTGCGCTGACGCCTCGGGCCTTGGTGAAGCCGCGCCGGTGGAACTGCCCTGACACCTCGGGCTTCAGGTGGAGCCGCGCCGGTGGAACTGCGCTGGCGCCTCGGGCTTCAGGTGGAGCCGCGCCGGTGGAAAACAATCCTGCTGTGGATCAGCGAACTTCACACTAATAATGTGATTATTAACTGTCAGATGACAATGTAAAACCTCTTAATCATTCTAAGTCGATTGTAAGCAGAAACAAGGCAGTTTAAGTGCAAACGGGGCGATAATCTCTTAATTGCTGCTAGCGCTCAGTCATGACACTGCTACGCTCTGCCCATTTTAATGTGATTACGCAAAGTGCAATGGAATAACTTCACGTAGAACGAACGTTCAGGATGACAAAAATGGAGATCCAATTCTTGAACATTTCAAGTGACATTATTCCATCTTATTTAATTTTATGCCTTTTTTTTACAACTGTGTGATGAAACATGACCAGAATGTACTCTCATTTGAAACATAACCATGACCGTTTCAGACCGATCTGTGAGTTGCACCCCCAGCACGCACCTTTTCCTCGACATGAACAACTATTCATAAATACAAACATTTTCATGATGATTGTGATTTATAAAAGAGGACCATACGAGGTCTATTAGAAAAGAAACCGACAGTTTTATAAAAAAAAAACTATATGGATTTGAATCACGTGCGATTACACCAGACATGCTTGAACCCTCATGCGCATGCGTGAGTTTTTTCACGCATGTCGGTGACGTCATTCGCCTGTGGGCAGGCTTTGAGTGAGCACTGGTCCAGCCCTCTCGGCTGAAATCCTTTGTCTGAGACGCTGCTGGAGACGGCGCGCGTTGCTTTATCAAAATTTTTTCAGGACCTGTGAGGGATATCCAAGTGGACACTATTCGAGAAATTCTACTGGTTTTCCGTGAAAAGTTTAATGGCTGATGAGAGGTTGTGGAGTTTCTTTCGCTTTAAGGACAGCTCACAAAGCCGATCGGCGCGGCGCCGTCAGAGGTAGCGTCCGTCTGGCTGTTTTGAGCTGAAAACTTCCTAATTTAAGGCTCTGTTCACCCAGGTCGTCGTCAGAGAACAGAGAAGTTTCAGAAGAAGTCGGCATGAGGAGTTTATGCGGACATTCCACTGTTAAAGGAGATTTTGTAATGAAAGAACATGCGGGCAAATTCGCTGAGTTGGTTCCGTGACGACGCCGCAAATCCGTCTGCGCCGCGACAGGAAAAACACCTCCGTGTTGAAAACCATTTGTAAAATTCAGGCGGCTTTTGATGGCTTTCAACAAGTGAGTATCTGAGAAATTGTTTAACAGCTTGGGCATGTTCCAACTTGTCCATTAAGGTTTCCAACGGAGGTGTTTTTCCTGTCGCGACCCCCCGCGGTCGGGTCCGGCCCGACATGCACGTTCTTTCATTACAAAATCTCCTTTAACAGTGGAATGTCCGCATAAACTCCTCATGCCGACTTCTTCTGAAACTTCTGTGTTCTCTGACGATGACCTGGGTGAACAGAGCCTGAAATGTGGAAGTTTTCAGCTTGAAACAGCGAAACGACGCCACCTTGGAGCACAGATCGCCATCAGGCACCGTGGACCGTCCTTACGGCGACAGTAAAACTCCAAAATCTCTCATCAGCCATTCAAATTTTTACCGAAAACCAGCTGAATTTATCGAATGGTGTCCACTCAGTTGTGCCTTACAGTTTTTGAAAAAAATTTTTATCAAACAAAGCAGCAGTCTCTGAGCCATTTCTTAACAATGAAAAAATCGATGAGAGGGTGGGCCACTCCTCACTCAAAGACTGCCCACAGGCGAATGACGTAACCGACAGGCGTGAAAAAACTCTTGCATGCCCACGAGAGTTTAAGCATGTCTGATGTAATCACACGTGATTCAAATCGATATGGTTTTTGAAAAAAATAATAAGATCGGATACTTTTCTAACAGACCTCGTATGTCTTCCCTACTTTATAACTGGGTCATAAATAATAAATAAAAATAATGCAGTTTTAGGTTGCAACATTCAGAAACTTAAAACTGAAATTCTGCATTGTGTTAGCGTCCTCAGTTCAAAATTCAACTCAGATTCAATAACAGATTTAGATAATTGCTTTATATTATTCATTGATATCTCCATATATGACATATTGTATTAAGGTTTGGGGAAACACTTATTAAGAATTATCAGTATTAAACCTTACCGTGAGCCAACAAATCCACTATTTATTTGTTTGAGTATTCTGAAATTCAAGGACTTAGTTGATTATACTCGTATTACAATACAAACCACGTATAAAGCAAAAAACAGACTTCTACCTCAACATGTCCAAGATCTGTTTAAAATGAAAGACTCCAGTTATAATTTGAGAGGAACATTATTATGTGATAAATTAAAGACTCAAACTACTTTAAAAAGTCACTGTGTTTCTGTAAAAAGTGTAACCATTTGGAACATCTGTCCTGAACATATTAAATTACGCCCTACTCTAGTCAGCTTTAAAAGACATCATAAAAATAATATAATCTCTCGTTACAGTATGGACAATAAAGTTTATTGATTTGGTATTATTTCCTTTGGATTGTGCAGTATTATTTATTTTGTTGTGATCAGTGTTGCCACAGTTACTTTGAAAAAGTAATACAATTACTGATTATTGATTACTCCTTGAAAAAGTAACTTAGTTACTTTACTGATTACTCAGTTGTAAAAGTAACTAAGTTAGATTACTAGTTACTTTTTTAGTTACTTTCCCCAGCTGTCGACAACAACCCTCTGCCACCTCAACATGACAATGATACTTGTTTAGCCAAAACTCGCTTTATAGTCACCCTTTCTTGACTTCAATGAAAATAAATACTTGTTTTATAAAAAGTAAAATAAAGACCTCTTTCTTGATCTCATATTTCACTGTTGACAGCACTGTAACAGTAAAACTTGCAATTTCTAGCCTACATTGTTTATAAATGTAACTATTAAATTCTTTCTAACATTATTCTAACATTTAAATTCTCTCTAAACATTTTACTTGTCGAAATTATTATTATTATAAGTAGTATTAGTAGTTGTAGCAAAAAAAGGCTTCAAAACTGGACCTTTAATCTAGGGGTGTTGTGGGGGGACACATCCTTGCCCCATGCCCCCATTCCATCTAGATTCGCCCCTGCTTTGGTGGTTGAGCACAAAGAATGGATAACATTTATTTATGCAGAAAACATGACCAGATTTACAGGTAAGAAAGTTTTATTGCATTTTCACATCATGTGGTCCTCAGAAAGAGAGTTTAGGTGCATTTGAGTGGAAAATAGTGTTAGTTGTTGACACGTCGCGGAGCATCAGCTGTTTTTAACGAGACGATACAGAGCGGCTCAGATCAGAATTCTAAATAAAGGAGAAAAATAAAACATAAAAATGTCTTTGTAAAGTTCAGTGCAGGTGTGCTGTTGTCACCGCGCTTTAAGAGGTGAGGACGAGTCGTAGCTGCTGCAGAAAACCGCGGATGAAAAGCTCACAGTTCGCTTAAAGTGTGTAGTTCAGTCAAACCCCGACCTCCTGCCCACGGACCAAGTTTAATGCTGCTATCGACCCACAATGCAAAAATAATAGTAACGCACAGTGACTTGGAGAAGTAACTTTAATCTGATTACTGATTTGGAAAGATTAACGCGTTAGATTACTCGTTACTAAAAAAAGTGGTCAGATTAGAGTAACGCGTTACTACCGGCATCACTGGTTGTGATGAAAAAAATGCATTCATTGATTAATCTCAAATGTTTGTGCTTTGTTCGTTTTGTATTTGTTGTTATGCGTATGTATTAGCTATATGTGTGGCTATACACACACACACACACACACACACATATATATATATATATATATATATATATATATATATATATATGGTAAAAGGGGTAGGTGTATATAAGCTTTTGCTTCTGCCTACACCCTTTCAGCCACATGTGCTACTGTAAAATCTTTTCTTTTTTGATATGGAGTTTTGCGTGCTAAATAAATCATTCATTCATTCATTCACAGTTGTTTTGTTCTGATTGTGCACAGGTTCATGCATGTGTCCCCCAATGGGATCCAAAAATCACTGTGATTACTGTTTGTGGTTATGTACTAATTTTTTGGAATAATAACAATTAATAATCACCAGTCAAGCACAGAATCAGCTACACAATAAGTTCCCCAAAGTGAAGGTGATATAATTTACTTAATTTTGAGATTTATTTTCAAATTCTTCACACCTTCAAGAGCTGTTATATTACAGTCACACAACTCCAGGCTAAATGTGCAGGTAATTAAGTAACCACAATCTGATTATGAAATACTGATGGATACACACCTGGATTAATGGGTTTGTGTTCTCCGGGGCTAAAATGAGCTCTGGGAGTCTCTGGCCTCGCTCAATCCTCCCCCATTTATACATTCTCACATACAGAGCCCAAGCCAGAATACACTACATTTTTTGTTTGTTTGTTTTTGCCCAGATCCCCAGCAGCCAAACTGTACCTCAACATTAATACACAAATTAAAGTGCCTTTATCTTGTGGGATGTGGCATATTTCAAAATAGGTGGGATTTTACATCTAGTCAAACATGGACAAAGCTAAAGTGAACACAATAGTAGGTCCCAGAGGACTGCAGATATCTGTATTATAATAGCCAAGTGGATCTAGAGTGGGGGAAATAAGTATTTGATTCACTGTCTATTTTCAGGATTTTCCACCAACAAAGAATGGAGAGGTCTGTAAGTTTTATTGTAGGTACAATTCAGCTGTGAGAGACAGAATCTAAAAAGAAAAAAAAATCCCGAAAATCATATTGTATGATTTTTAAATAATTAATTTGCATTTTATTGCATGAAATAAGTATTTGATCCACTACCAACCAGCAAGAATTCTGGCTCTCACAAACCTGTCAATTTTTCTTTAAGAAGCCCTCTTATTCTGCAATCTTTACCTGTATTAATTGCACCTGTTTGAACTTGTTACCTGTATAAAATACACCTGTTCACACACTCAGTCAATCACACTCCAACCTGTCCACCATGGCCAAGAACAAAGAGCTGTCTAAGGACATCAAGGACAAAACTGTAGACCTGGGCTACAGGACAACAGGCAAGCAGCTTGGTATAAAACAACAACTGTTATGATTATTTATTAGAAAGTGGAAGAAACACAAGATGACTGTCAGTCTCCCTCAGTCTGGGATTCCATGCAAGATCTCACTTTGTGGGGTAAGGATGATTCTGAGAAAGCTCAGAACTACATAGGAGGACCTGGTCAGCGACCTGAAGAGAGCTGGGACCACAGTCACAAAGATTACATTAGTAACACATGATGCCGTCATGGTTTAAAATCCTGCAGGGCAGCAAGGTCCCCCTGCTCAAGCCAGCACATGTCTAGGCCTGTTTGACGTTCACCACTGACTATCTGGATGATCCAGAGGAGGCATGGGAGAAGGTCATGTGGTCAATGAGACCAAAATAGAGCTTTTTGGAATCAACTCCACTTACCATGTTTAGAGGATGAGAACAATCCCCACTGTGAAGCATGGGGATGGAAACATACTCTGGGGGTGCTCTTCTGCAAAGGGGACAGGATAACTGCACCATATTGAAGGGAGAATAGATGGGGTCATGTATTGCGAGATTTTGGCAAACAACCTCCTTCCCTCAGTAAGAGCATTAAAGATGGGTCATGGCTGGGTCTTCCAGCATGACAATGACCCCAAACACACAGCCAGGACAACTAAGGAGGGGCTCTGTAAGAAGCATTTTAAGGTCCTGGAGTGGCCTGGCCAGTCTCCAGACCTGAACTCAATAGAAAATCTTTGGAGGGATATATATATATATATATATATATATATATATTCTGTTTCTCACAGTTGAAGTGTACCTATGACAAAGGTATAGAACTAGAGTTCCACACCTGTTTTTGATTGGTGTTACCATAAAAGACGTCATTTCCTGAACGGCCTTACACACTGATGAAGACTTAGTCGAAACGCGCCTCTGCTCCTGATCCTGTCGCCAAAAAGACTGAGCCAATGTCGGGAGGGACACATGGGCAGGCAGGTGTGAACAATCCCAGCTCCACGCATGTGTCCAGTGAGCAGCATGTGTTTCTGGCGAGCACCGTGCGAAGGAGAGACATCGCATTATGTGAAACAGAGGTGATGTGGGTGACGTGACATTCAGATCACCAGAGTGTTCACATGATCAGGTGGCTCTTTTCACATGGAGCAGCCTTGCGTGTGTGTGCTAAGCAGCCGCTCCAGCCAGTGGCAAAGGAGATATGTTTTTATGTACAACCCCAATTCCAATGAAGTTGGGACATTGTGTGAAATGTAAATCAAAACGGAATACAGTGATTTGCCAATCCTCTTCACCCTATATTCAACTGAATACACCACAAAGACAAGATATTTAATGTTCAAACTGATAGGCTTTTTTGTTTTTGTGCAAATATTTGCTCATTTTGAAAATGATGCGTGCAGCACATTTCAAAAAAGCTGGGATGGGGCAACAAAAGACTGGGAAAGTTGATGAATGCTCAAAAAACACCTGTTTGGAAACAGGTGAGTGTCATGATTGGGTATAAAAGGAGCATCCCGAAAAGGCTCAGCCATTCACGAGCAAAGATGGGGTGAGGTTCACCACTTTGTGAACCACTGTGTGAAAATATAGTTTAAGAACAATGTTTCCCAATGTTCAATTGCAAGGTATTTAGGGATTCCATCATCTACAGTCCATAATATAATCAGAAGATTCAGAGAATCTGGAAAACGTTCTACACATAAGCGACAAGGCTGAAAACCAACATTGAATGCCTGTGACCTTCGATCCCTCAGGTGGTACTGCATTAACCGTCTGGGGCTGACGCCGTCGTATACAATGGCTGAGACCAAGCTTTACTAAATTATAAATAACTTTTTAGTGATATGAGATAGAAACACTTTGTTTTGTTGAAAAGTTAACTCCACGGACTTTCGAGCCAGCCATCGGCCATCTTTGTACTCCTCATAGAAGCTGTTTGATGACGTGCGCAATGTGAGTGTCCAGTCGGAATTGGTTCACCATCACATGGTTTTCCCAAATCCAATCGTAGGGCAGATTTACCTCATGTGATAAACCAAAGATTGTTTTTTAGCAGTGATGTGTTACTAGTTGGCCCGTTTGAATAGCTATCTAGCTGTTCGCTCCAATGTGCCCTGTGCCATTACTCACAGCGATCAGTGAAAGGGAGCAGACGGAGGGCCTCTGATGAAAATCTCACATGCTCAAACACAGATTGTGTGAGTTTTAGAGATGCTCTGCTCCTCATTACCTGTGAATGTTATTGAATAAGCCTGTTGCAAGCTGTCTCGCTCCAGCGTAAAGCACTGTTTACAATATCAATCGAGAGAGGGGGAGGGGCCGCTCCTCAGAGTGAAAATGGGCCAAAATGTCAAAGCTGCTTTCAGAGCAGGACAGAACACTCCAAAACACAGTATAAGTAGAAGTTTGTGATGTGACCTTTGTGTAATAGCAGACAGAAATTGCTTTGAGATGAAGACAAACAAAACACTTGGACCATTTTGTATATATTGTTCAAACTGTGCATTTGTGTGTATTATTTGAACCTTTTGTTGTACAGTCTTTCACATAAGAGCCAAAATTACTTTTATAAACTGTCAAAACAGTTGTTTATTATAGTTTACTGTGTGTTTTGAATAAATGTGTGTGGAAAATTATTTATTTAATTTATTAAATTTAATTTTCCCTTTCTTATTTCTGATTGTAAACCTTTATTATACTTCTAAAACACAACTATGGCATATATATTCTGAAAGTAAAGACTGTCCTGAAAAAAAGAGACATAAAACTTGATTGTGGGATGCAGGGAGAGCTGTTAACAGCAAATTAAAAAGTCATTTACGCCAGGCACGTAAACTGTCCAAAAAATGTCCTCGGACCCCAGAGGGTTAAAAACCGACATTATTGTGTAAAGGATCTTACCGCGTAGGCTCAGGAACACTTCAGAAAACCATTGTCAGTTAACACAGTTTGTCGCTACATCTACAAGTGCAAGTTAAAATTCTACCATGCAAAGCGAAAGCCATATGTCAGCAACATCCAGAAACGCTGTCGCCTTGTTTGGCCCAAGCTCATTTGAAATGGACAGATGCAAAGTGGAAAAGTATACTGTGGTCTGAGTCCACATTTCAAATTGTTTTTGGAAATAATGGGAGTCGTGTCCTCCAGACAAAAGAGGAAAAAGACCATCCAGATTGTTACCAGCACAAATTTCAAAAGCCAGCATCTGTGATGGTATGGGGGTATGTTTGTGCCCATGGCATGGGCAGCTTACACATCTGTGATGGCACCATCAATGCTGAAAGGTACATCCAGGATTTGGAGCAACACATACTGCCATCCAAGCAACGTCTTTGTCAGGGACATCCCTGCTTATTTCAGCAAGACAATGCCAAGCCACATTTTGCACATGTTACAATAGCATGGCTTCATAGTAAAAGAGTTTGGGTACTAGACTGGCCTGCCTAAGGTCCAGACCTGTTGCCCATTGAAATTGTGTGGCGCTTTATGAAGCACAAAATACGACAACGGAGACCCTGAGCTGTTGAACAACTGAAGTCATACATCAAGCAAGAATGGGAAAGAATTCCACCTACAAAGCTTCAACAATTAGTGTCTTCAGTTCCCAAATGCTTATTAAGTGTTGTTAGAAGGAAATGTCATGTAACACAGTGGTAAACATACCACTGTCCCAGCTTTTTGAAACGTGTTGCAGGCATCCATTTTAAAATGAGCAAATATTATACATAATAGTAGAAAGTTCTCCAGATTCTCTGAATTTTCTGATTATATTACGGACTGTAGATGATGGAATCCCTAAATTCCTTGCAATTGAACATTGAGAAACATTGTTCTTAAACAGTTGGACTATTTTTTCTTGCAGTTGTTCACAAAGTGCTGATCCTCACCCCATCTTTGCTTGTGAATGGCTGATCCTTTTGTGGATGCTCCTTTTATACCCAATCATGAGTGTCCTCAGTTCCCAAATGCTTATTGAGTGTTGTTAGAAGGAAAGCTGTTGTAACACAGTGGTAAACATACCACTGTCCCAGCTTTTCTGAAACGTGTTGCAGGCATCCATTTCAAAATGAGTAAATATTTGCTCAAAAATAATAAAATTTATCAGTTTGAACATTAAATATCTTGTCTTTGTGGTGTATTCCATTGAATATAGGTTGAAGAGGATTTGAAAATCATTGTATTCTGTTTTTATTTACATTTTACACAGCGTCCCAACTTCACTGGAATTGGGGTTGTAGCTCAAAAGTTACCACGTACCTCTCCCAAACTACCTGAGCAGAGGTTGCAACAAGTGCAGCAGATAGAATATTTAGAGGAGCAGGTGTGTTTTGGGAGGATCCATCATAACCACTCGTGGTGTTTATTAGTTGTACAGTTTTCCCACAGATAAGATTTTTGAGGGAGAAGTGGAAGTGTTTTGTACATGCCTCGCATTAAAAGTGGGAAATATAGATGAGCACAGTATGAGAAATGCACTTCAAAAACTACTTGATGCCAGAGTCGTGGAGAAAGAAGGATTTTATCTGTATCTTTAAAGGTGGGAACACGAAGACTTTGAAATGAAGTGTCTGTTGCTGCAGTCTTATGCCCCTGTCACACATAGCAAGAATTTGTCGGAAGCATGTTTGACATGGCAAATATAGCCATAATCTGACGCAGTTGGGAGGAAAAGAGCATTTTACACAGTGTCCCAACTTCATTGGAACTGGGGTTGTATTTCACATCATTTGTTATATATTTGTCATAAATAATGTTATAAACATATTGATATTGGATTTGTCAAATGTTTGTTTACGAGGTCTATTAGAAACGTATCTGACCTTATTATTTTTTTCAAAAACCATATGGATTTGAATCATGTGTGATTACATCAGACATGCTTGAACCCTCGTGGGCATGCGAGAGTTTTTTCATGCCTGTGGGTTACGTCATTCACCTGTGGGCAGTCTTTGAGTGAGGAGTGGCCCACCCTCTCGTCGTTTTTTTTTTTCATTGTTTAGGAATGGCTCAGAGACTGCTGCTTTGTTTGATAAATTTTTTTTCAAAACTGTAAGGCACAACTGAGTGGACACCATTCGATAAATTCAGCTGGTTTTCATTGAAAATTTTAATGGCTGATGAGAGATTTTGGTCTGGTAGTGTCGCCGTAAGGACGGCCCACGGCGCCTGACGGCGATCTGCGCTCTGAGGCGGCGTCGTCTCGCTGTTTCAAGTTGAAAACTTCCACATTTCAGGCTCTGTTCACCCAGTAAGTCGTCAGAGAACAGAGAACTTTCAGAAGAAGTCAGCATGAGGAGTTTATGCGGACATTCCACTGTTAAAGGTCATTTTGTAATGAAAGAACGTGCGGGCAGTCACATGTCAGGCCGCACCCGACCGCGGGGGGTCGCGACAGGAAAAACACCTCTGTTGGAAACCTTAACGGACAACAGATTCGCAGCGTCGTCACGGAAACGATTCTGCGAATTTGCGCGCACATTCTTTCATTACAAAATGACCTTTAACAGTGGAATGTCCACATAAACTCCTCATGCCGGCCTCTTCTGATTCTTCTCTGTTCTCTCACGACGTCCTGGGTCAACAGAGCCTTAAATTAGGATGATTTCAGCGCGAAACAGCCAGACGACATCACCTGGGAGCGCTGCGCGATGTCACGCTCCGTGGGAAGTCCTTAAAGGAACAGAAACACCCCGTAATCTCTCATCAGCTGTTAAACTTTTCACCAAAAACCAGCTGAATTTCTCGAATAGTGTCCACTCAGATATCCCTCATAGATCCTGAAAAAAAGTTTGATAAAGCAATGCGCACCGTCTCGAGCAGCATGTGAAACAAAGGAATTCAGCCGAGAGGGCGGGACCAGTGCTCACTCAAAGCCTGCCCACAGGGAAATGACATCACCGACACGCGTGAAAAAACTCACGCATGCGCACGAGGGTTCAAGCATGATTGGTGTAATCGCATGTCATTCAAATCCATATAGTTTTTTTTTTTTTATAAAACTGCCGGTTAGTTTTTTAGATACCTCGTACATGCACTTACGTGTGTCAAAGTAAATTGTTTTTGAACTTCCTTTTCGCAAACCGAATAATAATGACGTTTAGACTTATTGACTTTCTTAGTACACAGTAAAATTACCAGTGTTAAATTAACACCCTACAGTGAACATATGGTCCCACTCAGTGTTTTACACTGGTGATTGTACTGTGTAATGAATGGCAGTCTGCAATGTCACTATTGTTAATGTGGATGTCCTTTGAAGAAAAAAGCTTATGACTTGATGCTCCAGGGTGTGGATTTCTTCCTGCATGTCCTCTTCAATAACAGCACGATTACCAACGGGCGATTGAGATTTTTGGAGCAACATGTTCTACCTTCAAGACAACATCTTTTCCAGTGACACCCATGCATTTTTCACCAAGACAATGCAAAAGCACATTCTGCACACATTCCAAAAGCAAGAGGGTGTGGTTAATGGACTAGTCCACCTGCAGTTCATACTTTCCCCAACAGAGTGGGTTGATTTTGAAACAAAACATGCAGTAATGACAACCCCATGCTGTTGCACACCTCAAGACATGCTTGCAGGAGGAATTTGACAAAATAACACCTAAAATTCTTCATCATTTGGCATCTTCAATGTCAAAACCTCTTTAAAGTCTACTGAAAATGTGCATGATCGCGTACATAGGTGCCTGAAAGCTGAGAACTCGAGTGACTGAAAAAGCCTTTAGGGAAAGCCACTGCTTCACCTGCATATGGCCGATAGATAGGTAGTTACTTTGAAGAGGTGGGGATGAACCGGTGTGCTGGTCTGTGGTGTTGTGGTTGCTGAGAAGTGTAGAAGCAGAGCAAACTCCCAGAGTTGACTTGACTGTCTACCACCTGCTGGACAGGTCTAGTATTGTTGCATAGAACAAAAAGTTATCAACATATGCTTTATGGAAATTAGAGGCAGTTGTGATTGAAGATACATGTAGCTTGAAATTACCTTGTTTGTCTGTTTCTTTTATTCCTAAACCCTTGGCCTTATGACCACCAAAGCTAAAACTGCTTGTATGCAAGAGTCAGTGAGAATTCTGCTATTTAAAGATCTCTGTTTTTTTTTTTTTTTTTTTTTTTTTGTGTGTTTTTGCAGTTGGCTTTAGACCGCTTACATGATTTAACAGAAATGAAGTACCAGAAAACACAATTACAGAAATCCCAGTTGGTGGTGGTGGTGGTGGGGGGGATCACCATTTGTAAAGTCCATTCCTTTTGGGTTTATTCTTATCAGCAAATGTGACCACTTCAGTCCGCAACAAGTGAAAATTCGATTTTCAACAAGCTGGTAACCCCAAATGAAAAGTCAAATCTATGTAGAAATTGCTTTAAAATAACAGCATTCATGTCCTGAAGTACACCAATCAGGGTCAAGATCTGGTTACTGCTGAGATTTCATGGATAGGGTTGAAGGATGTTAATTTCCAGATGTGCAAAACAAAACTGCCCATAGACTAGTGGCAGGAATTACCTGCTAAAGTTACAGGTACAATACAAAGAGTAGTGTCTCTGCAAGCCTTTCTTTGCTTGACTGTATACTGTGGTAAGTGCTCCTCAAGCTGCCTTGTGAGCAAGATCAAGGACATGTAGTGCACGTCACCCAGGATGCCATTTCACATCTAACTGGAGACATAAAACAGTCCCCAGGCTGCCGTATTGACTCAAACACCTCGGCTGCTTATGATGCTGCTTGTTTCAGAGAACCCACAGGGAAATCAACTTTCAAACAGCGGCGTACTTGTCTCCTGCCAAACATGTATGCACCGCGAGGTAATAAAGAGGCGCATATGCGCGCTGGTATTTCCACTCCCGTCTGTGGACCTTCACTTCAAAGTAGAACACAGTCCCTGGTGTCAGAGCTTTGATAGACATGGATAAGAGTCATTGTGGCTGTAATATATAAAGCTGTTGCACGTTGACATTTCTGTGATGGTGCCGGTGACACTGTCGACTCAGTAACACAATGAGAAAAACACCTGGGAGCTTTAGAGGGAAATCAAGTATTTTCGGTGATAAGGAAGGCTGATTGATTGCCACTTTTTTCATCTTATAACACAATGAGGATAAAGTAATTTGGAGAGAATTTTTAAGATTTTACAAAAGCTGCATCTTCCCTGCAAGTTTCTTCAAACCTCAAAGGCATAAAATCAATATTATACTATGTTCAAGGGTCATTTATGACCCTCACGACAAGAAGAGCTGTAGCTTCAATGCACATAAATTACAAACCAGTGATTTAATGCTTAAGTTTGACTTGGATTGTAGAGCAGTGGTTTCCTGGTTTTGGACCCCCGAACCTGTAGATTTTCCATTCCTCCATGCTGTGTCACAAACTGCTTATATGAGCCAGGTATCAAGACCACCCACGAACCCATTCCATTTTGAAAGCGTGTCCAAACTTTTTACTGGTACTTTATGCTTGTATAGCCACAGACTGCTCCTTCCCAAGTGCAGGACCAACAAACTGAAAAACTCCTTTGACCATCAGGCCACCAGACTGTACAACTCCTCACTCAGGGGGAGGAGGAGTAACAAACAGACAGGGGATGGGAAGGAGAGGAACAGTAGTAGCCAGTAAGCCAGTAATCGTAGGGTGTGTAAGTGCATGAGTGTGTATGTTGTGTCATAGAACTGCTATATTGAAATGCCTCTGTCAGATAAATATAGCAACAAGAACATTTCACAATGAGAATATTGTGGAAGCTGAATTCTTCTGTCACCCAACATTGACCATTGCCCTTACGGACAGTTTCAATCCTCTACTGTGATTATTTCAGATCCATGTTTATTTTGCTGCTTCCTCCTGCTACCGTCACTTCTTTTTTTTGTGCACATCAGAGAAGGTCTCCTGTTTCAACCACTCCCATGTGCCAACCACACTAGCTCATTTGTAAATGACCTGATGTGTATTTTATGTGTTGCAGGTCTTGTGAAGCTGGGCATCCACTGTGTCACATGTCAGAAGGTTGCCATAAAGATTGTCAACAGGGAAAAGCTCAGTGAGTCTGTTCTAATGAAGGTAAGTCAAATATTTAAAATCTGTGGACTTTGTGCATGAATAAGTGTCCTTGTCACTGGGTCAGTTCGCAGCTAAGTGTGAAGCAGCTGGGATGAGGATTAGCACCTCAAATCTGAGGTCATGGTTCTCAGATGGAAACCGATGAATTGCCTACTCTGGGAAGGGAATAAGGTCTTGCTTCAAGTAAAGGTGTTCAAGTACCTTGGGGTCTTGTTCACGAGTGAGGGGTCAATAGAGTGTGAGATTGGCCCCTCTACCGTACTGTTGAGCCAAAAGGCAAAGCTCTCGATCTTCGTTCCTACTCTCACCTATCATCATGGTCATGAGGGTTGGGTCTTGACTGAAAAAACTAGATTGCGGGTACAAGTGGCTGAAATGGGTTTCTCAGGAGGGTGGCTGGTGTCTCCCTTACAGATAGGGTGACAAGCTCAGTTATTCTTGAGGTGCTCGGAGTAGAGTCACTGCTCCTTCACGTTCAGAGGAGCTATTTGAGGTGGTTCGGGCATATGGTAAGGATGCCTCCTGGGGGCCTCCCTAGGGAGGTGTTCCAGGCACATCCAGTTGTGAGGAGACCCCAGGGAAGAACCAGGACTAGGTGGAGAGATTATATATCCACACTGGCTTGGGAACACCTCTGGATCCACCAGTCAGATGTGGTTAATGTGGCCGGGGAAAGGGAAGTTTGGGGTACCCTGCTGGAACTGTTGTCCTGCAACCCAATCCTGGATAAGCGGTTGAAGATGTGTGCTTGTGTTTCTGCACAAGTAAGATTGTTAGATCAGTGCTGTGCCTGAAAGTCATTAGTCATTTTGCTTGGTGTTGCTGCCTGATGCCTCAGCAGGTTAACTGTCAAATAGTGAGTGATGCTTTTATTTAGAGAAACACGATTTAAACTGAAGACTTTTTTTCAGCTCAGCCAGTTTATTTTTGTATCGTTTATCATGTTCTGTTTGGAAATCCTTTTCAGATGTGCTCCTGTGTAAATTTGTTCCCCTTCACCAAAGACAGTATTGTTTTTGCCTGTGGCTAAGCATAAATTGCATCATGGCTGCCCGAAACTTTACTTTCACAAAATTTAGTAAACAAGATTGGCTGGAATATGCAATTAAATACACTGAGTTATGGGGCAAAACCACAAAAGGGACAAATGTGTGATTTATGTATTTCCTGACTTATGAGCACCACTGCCAGAGGCATACACTCTGGTGGTCTTGTTTTGTTTGTATGTATAGTATGTAGAGAGGTTAGTGTCTCAGGAAAGCAAAATCCAGCTTTGATCACATTTTGCCGGTTCAGTAGTCCTTTGGCTGAAAAGAAATTATATGATTTTAGTAAACCTGTAAATAATTATGCTGTATTCTATCGGTGTAACACAGAGAACTACATGCACAGTTATGTGTGTGCCTCATACAATGTAATTAACTCATTACCTTCTGCTTGATAATGTGGTGTTTGTGCCAACTGATTTAAATTCGCGACTTATAGACCTGGGAAACTTGTGTTTTTTTCCTCTTTGTGATGCATTTTTGGAGAGATGCCATGAATAATTTTTTGCAACTTATATATTGAGGGGGGAAGGAAAAAACGGTAATGTACGGCAGGTAAGCATGAAGGGAGTAGTGGATTTATGTTAAAGTAAATAAGCTGAACAGTAAATGTTTTCTTTAATTTTCATGTGCCTTTGGATTTTTTCAGCTCAGACCACATGGAGGATGTGTGTGTCTGTGTTTCTTTATTAATCATTTCTTTGTCCTGCTCTCTTCACTGGTATCCGGCTCACTTTCACCGCTCTGTATGGCTTTTCATTGGATCCCCACGCTGTCTGGGGATTGCCCTGATCGCCTACTCTTATCTTTCCTGCCAATGTCTTATTTTAGAAGATGCTGGGGCATTGTTGTCATAGCAACAGGCAGCAGTGTGCCTCTTTTTTATGTCGGAGGGAAATTTTAGCTTTCCTTCATGGGTGTTGTGTTCTCCCGCTGTGCAAAAAAAAAAAAAAAAAAGACACCTGTGTTCTGTCAGTTGCTTCTACTAGATGGGTTGGCGTTTTGCTAAGGTTTTGTCCTGTTTTGTTTGACATTTTCATGTTCCGCAGATTACCTTTCATTTCTTTCCTACTTTTATCCTGAACTTTTGTCATCTTTGTAGGCAGCCTTCTGAAGTTTCCATGTGAAAGCACTGTGCCGTATTCCCATTTTCATTCACGAGACAAATTAGCTCTTCCTGCATTCATGGAACCTACACTGTAAAAAATTCCAAGTTGACTCAACTTAAAATAATTTGTAACCTCGCTGCCTTAAAATTTTGATTAAGGCTCGCAAATTATTTTAGGTAATTTGAACTCACAACTTAGTGTCTCCAACTTTAAAGACCAAGTTCACATGACTTATTGCTTTGTTCTGGGAAGTCTCTTTTATTAGTCAAATAAACAAATATTTTTGTTCCATCAACAACAATACTCAAGTAATCTCAACTCACTTTTAAATCAGGCCAACAAGTTATATCAAGTAATTTCAACTCACAACTAAGTGTCTCCAACTTTAAAGACCAAGTTCACATGACTTATTACTTTGTTCTGGGAACTTTCTTTTTTTAGTTAAATAAACAAATATTTATGTTCCATCAGCAGCGATACTCAAGTAATCTCAACTCTCTTTTAAATCAGGCTCACAAGGTATATCAAGTAATTTCAACTTAGTTGTGAGTTGAAATTACCTGAAATAATTTGCTAGCCTTAATCAAAATTTTAAGGCAGCGAGGTTACAAATTATTTTAAGTTAAGTCAACTTGGGATTCTTTCTTTTTTTTTTTTTACAGCATGTATAAAAGGCTTACTCTTAACTGCAGCTGTCAGGGTTCGAATCTGACACAAATCCTGTGTTGAGAAAGGCCATCTTCAACTACTTTGTTTGAAAACAATAGGCTACCAAGTAGAGCATAAAGTAAAACCAATTAATTTCTGAAACAATTTATTCAGTAAACATTCATTTCAAGTTATTCTTAAAACATCTTTTTAAATCATTAACTAAAAACAGAACAAAACGACAGATTGTCTCTTACCACGTGTCAGTGTGTGGGTTGGGGATACACAGAGAGGGACCATCACAAGCAGCAAGAGCACTTGACTGCCATTCATTCTAAATGGACACTGGCATTATAGAGCACCTTGGCGCCCAGCGCCCTACGATGCCAGCGTCCATTGAGAATGAATGGCAGCCAACTGCTCTTGCTGCTCATTACGGTCCCTGTCTGCATGTACAGTTACTGAGGCTGTGTGTGTGTGCCTGTAACTCCAGCATAAAACAAAACTTTGCACAAAACTAAAGCTTTTCTTTCACATTCCTTGTAATTCTTTGAAAATGTACTGGAAACAGGTATGGCTTAACTAATGTGGAAATAGGTGGCTACTTTGTTGTGCAGAACATCCGTGTGTGTCATTTATGTAAACAGGACACTGAAAACATTTAACAAATAGTGTTAGAATACAAATGACAGGGCAGAACATCTCTACACTATGTGCTAAAGCAATTTGTTGCGCAGTCCATGAGCCCGAGCAGAGCAGGTGCTTCCCCCAATGTCCATGATTACCTTCTGAATGACCTCGAAGGTGTACTTCAGTCCCTTAGGATAATCAATGTTGACGCAGTAAAGTAGTCCAATCAGCATCGCAAAGCCGTTTGGTACATCTCGTGACTCACGCAAAACAATGCGCTTCTCCAGGATTACTGCAACATCCACAATGTTCTGGGCTGTCATCTCCGCATTTTGCTCTGTGATGATCAGTAGGCCAACATCCACTCCTTTTATCACTGCTGGTGCCTCCATGGAGTCAGTGGTCTGAAGTGTAGCAGAACACAATGTGTATGTTGTATTATGCGTTCAAAAGGATTCCATTTGTTGATGGTGTAGTTCTGCAGAGTGCAGAGATAAAATTCTCTCCTTTAATCCACCATGAGGCAAAGAAAATTCGCAATGCTGGATTACGGCAGTGGACGCATGGAGTGGATGCAGGCACAGGTTGACAAAGGGGACTGTGCAGGGGCAGTGTTCTGAGCATGTGTGAAACCTGCCAACTTATTGGACAAGTTGGCCAATCACATATTTCTGAGTTGATTGTACTATTTCACTCGTTGAATGGATCAAAACTTACCATTTCTAGTTGTCTCAACTTTTTGGCAAAATGTAGTTGACCTGAATCAAAAAAATAAGTTAAAGGAACTAAAAGCAAAAAATTTTTTTTTACAGTGTATTAAAGAAATAATTTGAGTATAATACATTTAAACATTTGTTAAAGCCCGTGAATCTCAATGTTTTGGCTGGAGGGATTCTGCTGTAACTCCCAAACATCACTTGATTGTTTTCACTGGTCTAGTAAAAAAAAAAAAAAAAAAACAGAAAAATACACTTCTGTTAAACGATCTTTTGGGAAAATTACAATATCAGGTTGATTGTGTTTTTATATTCCAGTCCAGGCAGCCTGTTTGCTCATGGTGCTGTTCCACAGACCTGTATGGATCCAGTTATAATCTGAGTTGACCGTTTATATTCGAACATCCATATCGAAACATCAGCACATGTTTTTTTTTAACACTTGAAATAATGGGTGCAAGTGCAAGAATTACTTTAATCGAGAAATTATTTATCAAATACAAATTTGTTTTTTCTTCAAACATGTAACCCCCCCCCCCCCCCCGCACATGCACTGGAAAAGCCAAGTGGGAAGCCAAGAATGAGCCCAATATTTTTGACTTAAAGCCCAACAATGGTACAATTTTTCTATTTGTGGCACTAAATATTCATTGTGTTGAGCTTTGGCAGTAATGCATTGTGCCATGTTCTCTGGAAAAGAACATATAGAAACAGAATAAGTAGATCGTTTATTAGCAATTACAAAGACTGTGTCACCTGTAGAAAATTAAACTTGAGCAACAAATGATCCAAAATAGAAAATATAGCATTAATCCATAAAGTGGCTGCAGGATTTCACTTAGTGGAGCAGATATGCTCAATATTTGAGGTGATTTGTGACTTTGATGATAAAAGCATGAAATTTGGCACATAGTTAGAGCATACCAACCAGAAAACTTTTTTTTTGGCTATAGGCGCATCGCAGCGGTGGCCATTTTCCAAGATAGCTGCCATGGGTTGTTGTTTTATCAGTTGCCCAGGCTGTAGACCAGGGGTGCCCATGTTTGGTCCTTGAGATCTACCTTCCTGACGCTCTTAGTTGTCTCCCTGCTCCAACAGACCTGAATCCAATGAAAGGCTCATTAAAAGCCTGCTAACAAGTCTTTCATTGGATTCAGGTGTGTTGGAACAGGGAGACAACGAAGAGTGTCAGGAACGTACAGTAGATCTCGAGGACTGAACTTGGGCACCCCTGCTCTAGACCATCAAGGCTCTTGATTTTGGTGGCAACGCCTACATATTCAAGGATGATAAATGCAGTAGTACTATTTACAGCATGCTAGCACCTATGTAACAATATATGGCTTGCATTCAGGTAGTTAAATAATTGTAAAACCAATAAAATATGTAATATTGGTGATATTATACATGTTTTTGAGCTGTGACTAATGAGAGTACAACACAGTACCCTACTTCTCCATGTTTCATTAATTGCTATGCATCCAGTAGAGGGACCTCTTAAAAATAGTCTGACCTACAGCAGCTTTTGGTCATCCACTATTCTCTGCAGTAAGACTTGTTGGCACAGATTTGATTGCTACAAGAAACGTATGAGCAGTTTTTCTCAATACTCAACAATGAGTATAGTACAATGAGCTAGTATATACTGTTCTTTAAGTAGCATAGTGAATTGTGACATAATGGCCAAACTATTCAAGTTAGTGGACCCTACTGAGCTTGGAATGTCAGATACACAGTGCCTGACTGCAGACTGGAATAAATGTGTTCTGTGTCAGGAAGATAGAGATGATATACTGAAATGTCCAGCTAATTCAACACGTGGCAGAGATGGGGAAGGATACAAGACCATAGCTGAAGTTCTTGTATCACCAGAATCTACCACGGCCTGTTGTGAACTACTCCCCTAATGTGGATGCAAGAAAGGGATGCAGTGGAAAGTGCAAATGTTTCAAGGCAGAGTTTAAGTGCACTATGTTTTGCCACTGTGGTGGCTTGTGTTTTCAGAACTAACATTGCATTTAACCCCTTAACTCCCGAATTTATATAGCTGTATATAAAAAAATGTTTTGTGTGTGTTTTTGCCTTTAAGTAGATGGTAAATAATGTTGAGATTATTAATTTCACTTTTTTACAAAAACTAGATAGTAATATTGGGTATTCTGGTAATGACTTTATGTTATAATGCTATAATAATAATGATGATATGTTGCAAATTTGCGACATATTTGAGTCAGAGATTGTAGCATATATGCGACGATGGGCGTTAAGAGGTTAACTTTAACTGTGACCTCTTTTTTTGTTGTCACTATGGAACTGCAGTTGTGTTTTCAGAGCTAGCGTTGCATTTCAGCATTCACAGTAACTGTGTGACCTGTTTTTGTTGTCATTAAAAACAAACAACAAAAAAAAACATTAGATTTCATTGGTGTAGATTAAATCTTTTAAAGATACACTAATTCAAATGTTTGACCTAATGGTGGCGCTAGAGGGAAGGTCCTAGGGTAACCAAATTCACTCAGTTTTGACAATTGATAAATCAACAAAAGTAAAAAAAAACTCATCTGATTGGTCCAACATTTTATGATGTATGCATATGGGGACCAAGCTCCCGCAATATTGTATCCATATTGAATTCTATGAGAAAAAGGAGGAGAATGTTTTAGCAAAAATAGGGGTGTTTAGCATGGCTCCCAGCTGCTCTAATGAGGAATACAGAAGATAGAATGTTAGCTATCATGGGCTACCGCTGAAAAATCAGGAAAGGCTCGGGCAATGACTTAGCGCAATGAAACTAAAGGACCCATCTGTTAACAGGTTGTCAAAAGTGTGTCGCGACCATTTTGAGCAGGACTGCTATGAAAGAGATTTTCGAGTGGAGCTCATGGTTTCAAAACCAAAAAACTTGTTGAAAGACACTACAGTCCCAATGTTATTTGACTTCAGTAAGTGTGTAAAAGCAGGGCGAGCCACGGTCAGCATAAGCCCCAAAATCAGGATCCCGGTCAAGAAGACCAAAGCCAGCATTTGCCATTAGCGCAGAGACAACCGAGAAGCAGGGCAAGTCTTTACAGGAGGTGAGTTTCAAAAGTAGACTATTTATCATCCGGAATAAAATTAAAAACTGCCTTGCAAAAACGTGTAAGAAGTGCAAGAGGTGCAGAGTTTATGGCTTCCTGTTGTATTGTAAACACATTTCCCCACACGCGTATGTCCCACTTCCGGTTTGAATGCAGCACCTCTAGCAGAGCTTTATTTTTAGCATATTTGTTTAGCGCAATAATTATGAATAAAAAATGTGATTTTTGAAAATAACTGTAAAATTTGTTTTATTTAACACTTAGAATGACACTTTTATACCAAAAACATAAAAAGAGGCCCCCTTTCAATGAAAACTTTGATGGTAAAAGTACTGAAGTTAATGTAGTTCTGCTGTGTGCTAATGTTAGCTCATGTAACAGCTTGTTAGCAATAGCATGAGTAATACCACGATAATGACTGTGCTTTTTGTTGCTTAGTAAAAATAATGTAAGGTTAAGGAGAACTTTATACTTGTTTGTATATTTGATGAAACAGTTTTAAGTAATTGCTGTATTTTTTGGTTTGTTTTCTCTTTTCTTGTAAAGGTTTTCAACTTGACTAAATGAATAACTCCTGATTAATCACCTGCAAGTTGTAACTAAATCTAACTAGCAACATATCCTAAGTGAACTTGAGAATCTAACTAAATAAAACAAAGAAAGAAGATTAATGGAGAAACCATCTGAGTTAATTCCATTTAACCCTAGTTTTGTTATGTTTAGCCATACAAAATAAACCCAGTAATGCAGGTAGCAGCCAAAAGGGAGGGTGGTGATTTATTATCCAAAAAGAAGTGAGACAACAGAAATCAAAAACAAACACACAACAGAATCCACACAAGCAGGTAACACAACAGAGGTAACAGGATGATCGACCATGACAACTGGAGCAGGCTACACGCAGGAGGTGACAAAGATAGCCCAACAAAAAGAAACTAACAACGAAACAGGGAAACATGCAGACTTAAATGCACAGAGGATAATGAACAAACAAGCGGCAGGTGCGGAGTGCGACAGCAGGGGAAGGCGGAACAAAAGACACACATGAACATACATACAGAAACTAACAAACAAAAGCTGACTCTGAACTCAACAAAACCCGGGGTATAAGTGGAAATTAAAAACAAGAAGATAATAACACACAACCTAAACATAACAATCAAATACCAAACCAAGAAAACAAAGGCAGGGAACTAACATGGACTCAAAAGTGAACAAAGTGCCAATCAGGGGAACAAAACTTAATAAACCGAAGAACACATAAGGAAGATATAATGACAAAAAACACAGAGACACGGACAGAGGACAGATCACCAATGCTGGCAGGGGACAGACCACAAGGATGACAAACACGGCTGACAGACATGGACAGGGAAGAGGACACAATGAATACTAACCAACAAATCCTGTTTAGTCATATAAACTCACTTAATTGACTAATATTTTGATATTTGTTGTTGCACAAAGCGCTTAGTTGACTAAAGATTCGCGTTACCCGACTAAAGTAGCCTGGTACAGAGGATGCTAATCTTATTTTAGTTGACAAAACCTCAGTGTCTTACCTTAGAAATTGGTGGCTATCGTACCACCACTTGATGGAACACTCAAGAGCACCCTTATGTCACTCGTATTCCTCCAAAAGGAGATCTTCCTCCCTTTTGGCCGCGGTTGCAGGAAACAACGGCTGTCATGATGTGTTTGTGACCATTCTCACATTAACCACCGGGTGTCACTGTTATGCTGAGCAGTGTTGTGTGCACAAAAAGGCTTGACAGAAGTTTAGAAGAAGAACGGCTAGGCTAAGAGCTAAACACGTCGTTCTGTAGTTTCTATGTGTCTGTAAATGTCAATAAAGCCAGTTAAGGAAACAAAGGCTAGATAGTTCATGACAACGACAAACCTGGAGTTAAAACTCTCGCACATTGGAGGCGTTTTTTTGACAGCGGCACTCATGAGGCCATTATACCCGTGAAAATCGTCGACTAACATAAAACGGATAATCTACAATTTTTCCCATTGATGTGAGATTAGACGTATAATGTTGGGCAACTCACCATAGTCGACTAACTTTAATCGACTAAAAGATTAGACTGCTTTATGAAAACGGGCCGTGGATACAGACAGAAACTAATGACAAAAAGCACACAAACAAAGGACAGACCACACAATAGGACCACACACAAGTGACAAACCACAACTACATAGTTTAGACAGAAGTAAAGTAAAACCCCCTGGGAACTTGACAGTCATGCAGTTTCCAAGTATCATTGCTGCATGCTTGCAAGGGAAATGTCATTAACCTCTTTTAAATTTCAATTTCTACAGTGTGAACAATATCAGGCATGCTTTGCTCTGTACGTTCAGCCATGCGTACATGTTCCTCCACGCCTCCGTGAGAGTGTATGTGATGTGTGACTCCTGGTGTGACGAGCTGCCTGACATTTATAGCTCCACTTCAGAGATCAGCACCTAACATGGGCAGCTGCGTCACCCCGCCTCGCACCCAGATGTCAGTGCTGGCATTTACAGCACAGTCTCGCTGCTGCTAATGGAACGTCTCATTAGAGGAACCACAGGTGGAGGACGTAGAGCCTGCAGCCTGAGCGGCTCACCACCACGGGAAAAAGTGGGCCAGCCACATTATCTATAGACTTTCACATACACTGACAGTTCTCAGTGATATTTTATTTAAAGAGTCGAGTCAGATGACAAAGGACTCACCAACCCATGGAGGTGATTTATTCAGCTGTATCTGGTTGTACTGCTGGCATAAGCTTCTCTCCTTGAGCCTTAACTGAAATAAGCAAGTTTAGAAAATGGATAGATGGCGGGATGTATCTGGTGATTGTAAACCAGTTCTTAGAATTATCTCGGACAACCACATGGTTGCCTTTTGTCCAAATAACTGACAAAATAGTGGACAGGTCCCACTGAACTTTTGCAGATGGCTGACCTTTGGATGATGGAAGAATATACGTATTACATTATAAAGCAGGTCCAGATCCTGATCTGATTCGATTCCGTCCCCAGAGGAAACTCATGCAGACACAGGGACAACATGCAAACTCCACACAGAAAGGACCAGGCAAGAAGCGAAGAGGTATTTATTTAATACAATTCATGACTTCACATCCAGTTTTCTTCAGACAAGTCAGGGGATAGATATGTGAACATTTCCAAATCCCTAAATATGTGTTGAACTTCATTTACTTCAGTGTTTCAGACTCATGACCACTTAATCAAAAAAACTAAACAAAAAACTCATGGACCACCAAACTCCCTGAATATCCTAAAACAACATTTCTGCTTTCCACTCTAACCACATGTTACAACAGTTCGCAAAACACTAATATGATAATAATTTAAGATATGATATTTTATCAATATACTCACAGACCAGTAGGGGTCTCTCACATTCCACTACTGGTCCACAGACTCTATGAGGAAGACTGATTGACATCAGTGATTACTGTATGGTAAATCTGGCTGGAGCCACTGTTAGATACTATCTGTGCTAATTCTTTGTTTTATGTTAGCTATTAAGTATTTGTGTTATTTGTTTGGAAGTTCTGAGAAATATAAATTAAGTTTTACTTTATCATGTGTCCAAGTCTCAGACATAGGGAGATCTCCCCCCTGTTGGTGAGAGCCATTAACATTAGAAATGTGAGACTAAACCACACCCATGCTAACACCCACAAGGTATAAAAGGTGTTGTATGACTCATTTTAGGGGCCTTTCACAAGATGGACACTGTCTGTGAGGGTCCCAGGCCTGGTTTCTAACGTGACCTTGAATAAACTCAAAATGAGGAATACAGTGGTTTGGTTTTTGGTAAGGGGCAGAATTTTACATAAAAGAACCAGGTAGAAATAACACCACAGATGCCTACATCTGCTTCATAATTGTCACAGGTGTCTTGGTGGCTTCCCTCACTTGTGTCCATCTTGCCATTCAGTTTTTGAAACCTACTCATTCTGGGCAGACTTATAATGTGATCTGAATCTCACATCATTTCATTCTTTCCCACATTTCATCTCCCTCCCCGACCTCATTTTGTCATTTTATTTCTTCGTTATTCGCTGTTTTGCAGTTGTGAATCTCGTGCCATCTTGTAAAATTGGCTTTAAGTGCTCAAAATGGCTATTTTCATCATAAAATGGCCGCAATTTCCAAACAAACAAATCTACTAATATGATTTTCAGACAGGAACAAGTACAATGACCCATTCGCTGTTTTACATTTATGAATCTTGCACCGTCTCGTGGTCCGTGACTCACGTGAGAGATCGGTTTCAGCAGAGTTCCAGTTTAGGGCACACTGTAAACATGCCTCGTGAAGTATGGATGACTAGACAACATCAGGACACGGCAGAAGTTCATCATAGGTGCTATATCTTCTCTCGATAACCCTCTCAACTTGAAAGAACATGTCATCATCATAATCACTTGGGAACTCGCTGAATCGGTGGCTTCCACATCCTTGGTAGTCATTGTTTACATGGCTTTGAAATGCCAGAACTGTGCTGGCACTGCGGTACATTCTCAGAAGTGCAGGGGGATTATGGGAAATATTAAAGTACCAAATTTCTGCACTCACTGAAATTTTGAATTCACTTTTTCTTTTTAATTCTGACCTCAGCGAGTGTCGCAAATGTACTGATATTAGTGTGCTAAGATTAGTTTGTATTTATCATTGAGCTGTGGGAGGTTCTTCTCCTCTTGTAGTCACATTTTATTTTGTATTTTTTATTAACTGAAATCTGTCCTCCTTCACTTATGATGGCTCATGGGTTTTAGCTGCCCACACCTCACTTATTTGCATCTAAACGGAAACTGTGCAACCAGGTAAATATAACGTGGTGGAATTGAAATTGGATCACATGGCAACATATTTAGGTATAACCTAAATATAACAGCTTGGGACTCCAATGAGGGCGGTCGCATCTCCACTCTTCGTTATCTCTGCTCTCTGCTTTAACCTTCAAGTCCCTACTTCACCAGACTGTGAATTCCTCAAATTATATTGGATACTGGATCTATTGGACTACTATTGGATTAACCATGGAATTGATCAGCTGGTCTCGGAACGTTAGTGGCACCATTTTTCTACAGAAGGTGAGTACCGGGGGATCCTACCTGCCCAGATGAAACGTATCCTGCGGGCTATGTTCTCGACTCCTGGAGCTCTTGGCGTGTGGCATGCTTGGCACCTTTCTCCATTGAGGATGTCAAGGATTTATTCATTTTTGGTCTTATGGTAGCAGGGCTGGTACTTTTTGGCTTATGTACTGCCCTGATCTACTGGAAAATTGGCAAGACGGCGGCATCAACAACCACGGCCCCTCACTTGTCCGTCATGATTAACGAGGTTGGCAAGGCAGTGCATTCTCAGACTGCGATGACTCTTGAACTCAGACACAAATTGGATGACATCTTGGAGCAGATGCGTGCCTTGCAGTTGACGTTGAAGGTTTCGGAGGTTGGTGAATATTCTTAATTCATAATTGGGATTTGGTTGTTCAAGTGGAACTGTTAAAAAGTTTTTCACTGTTCAACCACAACACTCCAGGCTTATCGAGCCTGAAGGACAAATTGCCCACTGTTTACCTCCAGAGGAATTTATTCAGGCCTTGGTGAGATTATTCGGCTCCTTTCTTATCTCAACCTACAAAGACAATAAACTGACAGACAAAGACTGACGCATGCTCCATTTTTCCCTTCACCTCCCTTCCTGCTCCCCCCCATCGCACACCCCATCCCGGCCACCGCCCACGCCACCCCTTCCCCTGCGGGGGCTGCACAGTTTTTAGCTGCAGCAGGACCCCATTCCCCCCAAGCTGGTGGCGGCGTGACTCTAGTTGCAGCGGCTACCACACACTCACATCGCCTCAATTTGGAAAACGGACTGTTTCAAGTTTAGTGCACATAAACAATGTCAAATGTATATGTGTTGTCTTAATTCTGATATGTGCCATTATTACGGTAAACAAGTAATAATTGTGGATTAATTGCTGTTTGTCTGTGGAATGTGAGTGTGGAAATCTCGTTGTTGTAATGACAATGATAATAAAGCTATCCATCCATCCATCCATCCATCCATCCATCCATCCATCCATCCATCCAATTTTGGTTTTGGTTTTTGTTTTGATTTGTTTTGATATGTTGTGTCTGTACTGTGTTGATGCTGAAATAAATTTCATTCATTCATTCATTCATTCATTCATTCATTCATTCAAAATCTTGGCCCAGTGTTTATCTGGTGATGTGAAGTTGTATCTAAATGTTTGAACAAAGTTAAGTTAATAGAAGTGCTTGGAGTTTTGACTTTAATACCAAGATATACTGGTTTCAGTTTTGTTTTGGAGTCATCTGGATTATGCTTGTAGTTTATGGAATAGTGGACAAACAAAAAGATAGTGGCTCAGAATAAAGTTAATAGATTCATATTAAACAGTCTGTCATGTTGTCATATTGGTGCTGAAGAATTTAGAAAAGTTAAGATAAGAAAGATAAGATAAGAAAGCCTTTATTCATCCCTCAATGGGGAAATTTCAGTGTCACATCGCAGCATAGAACAGTAGGAATAGACAGAAGGGCATGCAATAAAACAAACAAGTATCTCTTAAAAACAAGAACTAAAAAGCACTGAGTGGTGGGTAAAGCTAAGGCTACCATTATTCAGTTCAGTGCTGCACTTCCGAGATGATATACACAAGTTAATATGTTACCTGTTGATTATGAGTCAAACAAACTGAATCATATGTACAGTATCTATAACAACAACACTCCCAAATATATTCCATCCATTTTCTATGCCCGCTTACTCCAATTAAGGGTCGGGGGAGGCTGGAGCCTATCCCAGCAGTCATAGGGCATGATGCAGTGTACACCCTGGACGGAACGCCAGTTTGTAGCTGGGATACATATAGAGAAACAAACATATTCACACCTGCATGCACACCTACGGCCAACTTAAACTTTCCATAACTTAACATGCATGTCTTTAGATGTGGGTGGAAGCCAGAGCATCCAAAGGGAACCCACACAAACATGGGGAGAACTTGCAAACTCCACACAGAAAGGCCCCAGGTGGGACGTGACCCATGACCTTCTTGCTGTGAGGCAACAGTACTAACTAGTGATGGCCTTTTAAGCACTCATGAAGCATTTGATGCTTCTTCTGAGCCCACTAGATGGTAAATGATAATTCTAATCCAGTTACATTTTTTTCCGCAAATCTGATTGGTTAACTGTGTGATATATCTGGCGTATAATATCTGTGGAACGGTGGCAAAAGATGTATTACTCTGCACCCTGACCGGTGTTCTGATGAGCTGTCATTACTGTTGAATGTCATTCCTGTCCACACGCAGCAGTGCATGCGCACGCAACTGAGTATGCTCCGTATTGTTGGGATGTGGAACTGTCGAGACGCATCATTTGTCAGAACACCTGCTGCGTGTGCTGTTCGCGCTGTTAGCTCGGAATGAGAGAAAGTCGCATGCCGCCACCACCGGACACCGCCGAAAATGGGTGAATTTAAGCTACCGTAGGAAAGTATTTATGTGGATTCTGGTACAGAATTACCGTTTCACATTTGATGGATTTTCACATTTGATGGATTTTCACATTTGAAGTATTACTCTGTGCCCTGACCTCTGTAGGAGAGACACTCGCTGCTTCACGGTAAGCCTCGCCGACCTAATTACCTACAGAAAAATTAAACTGTGCAACGATGGAAATGGATTAGAATAACCCCTTTGTGTCGAACATATCCGTTTTACCAGCGACGCGGCGCGAAGCCGGTAAAGCTGCATGTTTAACCGTATAACCCAGCATAAACGCCCGCCCATCATCAAACACAACACGGTTATTCCCTAAAAGGACTGCATTTATATAGTGCCTTTCCATCTGCATCAGGCGCTCAAAGCGCTTTACACATCAATGCCTCACATTCAACCCGATGTCAGGCTGCCGCCATGCAAGGCACCCACTATACGAGGTCTGTCCAAAAAGTAACGGACCTTTTTATTTTTTCAAAAACTATATGGATTTGAATCATGTGTGATTGCATCAGCCAAGCTTGAACCTTCGTTCGCATGCGTGAGTTTTTTCACGCCTGTTGGTTGCGTCATTCGCCTGTGGGCAGGCTTTGAGTGAGCACTGGTCCAGCCCCCTCATCGGATTTTTATTGTCAGGGAAATGGCAGAGCGACTGCCGCTTTGCTCCATGAAATTTTTTTCAGAAACTGTTAGAGATAGCCAGTTGGAAACCATTCGAAAGATTCAGATGGCTTTCGGTGAAGATTCTGTCAGCGTCACATAGATTACGAGTGTTAAACCTTTTTTAAAGACGGCCCACAGCGGTGAAGGGCGCGCGGGTGCACCGAGCGGCCATCGCAGGCTGGAACGACCAGATCATTTCCAACTGAACGCTGTGTTGATCCGGGACATCGTGTGACTACCACAGAATGGCAAAGAGAGCACTTTGAGGCACATTCCACTATTACAGGAGATTTTGTAATGAAAGACGTGCGGAGGATTTGCGGCGTCGGCACGGAGCCGCTCATTGGCGCACAACAAAAAAACACCTCCTTTTGGAAACCATTCGGAAGATTCAGACGGCTTTCGATTGGCTTTTCAGTCGAGTGAGTATCCGAGAAATTGTGTAACAGCTGGACATGCCACAACATGTCCTATGAGACTTCCAACACGGAGGTGTTTTTTTGTTGCGGCGCCATGAGCGGCTCTGTCTGATGCACGAAATCCTCCACACGTCTTTCATTACAAAATCTCCTGTAACAGTGGAATGTGCCGCAAAAGTGCTATGTCCAGCTCTCTTGCCATTTCTGTAGTAGTCACACGATGTCCCGGATCAACACAGCTTTCAGTTTGGAAATGATCTGGTCGTTCCATCCTGTCGATCGCCGCTTGGTGCGCCGCGCACCCTCCGCTGCTGTGGGCCGTCTTTAAAAGGTTTTAACACTCCTTAATCCGTGTGATGCCGACAGAATCTTCACCGAAAGCCATCTGAATCTTTCGAATGGTTTCCAACTGGCTGTCTCTAACAGCTTCTGAAAAAAAATTCATGGAGCAAAGCGGCAGTCGCTCTGCCATTTTCCTGACAATAAAATCAGATGATGGGGTGGACCAGTGCTCACGTCAAAGCCTGCCCACAGGCGAATGACACAACCGACAGGCGTGAAAAACTCACGCATGCCCACGAAGGTTCAAGCTTGGCTGATGCAATCACACATGATTCAAATCCATATAGTTTTTGAAAAAAATAAAAGGTCCGTTACTTTTTGGACAGACCTTGTACACCGGGAGCAACTAGGGGTTTAAGGACCTTGCCCAAGGCCTCTTAGTGATTTTCCGGTCAGGCTGGGATTTGAACCGAGGATCCTCTGGTCTCAAGCCCAACGCTTAACAACTAGACCATCACCTCCCCAAGATAGCTCAAAGCCCAAGTCAATTCAATTTATTTCATTTATATAGTGCCAACTCCAAACAAAACTGCACTTCACATGAGTAAGATCTAACCTAGAAAGAAACCTCAAGCATACCAGAGTCAGAAGGGTGACCCACTGCTTAGGCTATTCTAACAGTTACAAGGATTTTACAAAGGTTTACAAAGCTGAAAAAACAGAAAACCAGAATAACATCAAAAACACAGTCCATTATTGAGATGGCCACGCAAGCAAGGCACATTAGTTTCCTTACAATCCTTTTCTTCATAGACACAGCCATCTAGGGGGCTCAGAAACAAAACTAAAAAGACTTCACGAGGCCTCAGTTGAACACTCACTAGTGCTAACCATTGAGCCACTGTGCTGCCTCTCCCGAATGTAAGAAAGCTAATTTGCTTGTTTTATTGTCAACAATCTTGGATATTTTAGTAAAAACAACTTTTATTTTAATTTGCAGTTGTCTTCAGTTGATCATACAGATGTTTTATTGTCAACGATCTTTGTTATTTTAGTAAAAACAACTTTTATCATACTAGTGCTAAGTTGTGAAATGATTTAGAGTATTTTGTGATTTAATAGTGTCCTGTGCTGACAATGGAGGAACACTCCCTCTGTGCTCTGAGCTTTTTTGTGTCTCGTGTTTGGTCACACATGCACATTTAGTGCATGTGAGTCCCACCCTGTGAAACTGTTTACTCCTTCCTGTGTTTATAAAGAGACAAGAGTACTCACTACTCACCACATAGCTGTTGAAGGTCCCTTCCCACACCAAGATGGAAAGTCGCAGCAATATGTTTAAAAACTGCATTTAATGACTAAAAATGTCTCTGACCAAGAACATGGTCGAACTACAGTCCACAAATGTTTGGGTTTTTCCCATGTAAAGAGATGTTCACACTTTATAAAGGCTCCAACTGCCTTTCATTCTGCTTAATGTGGACAGAAGGAGGGTGAGGGTGGTTGGAGAAGGGATGTTTTGGGAAGGTTGGCCAATGAGGGAAGCTTTCTTATGATCCTGAAAACAGAGTTAATCCATCATCTTGTGGCAGAAATAAAGATTTAGGGCAACATTATTTAGCCAAAATATATGTAAGTTAAACAGTTGTCCCCCATTTTCCATCATCCTTCTGGTGTCCACTAACCATCCAGCACGTAGCAGGCACACCTGTGGAGTATGACAAAACAAAGTTACTTTTGCGATTTATCTGGTCCATCAAAGCCCACCACTAATTAAAGCCCACACATCCTCATTATGTCCTCTTTTAATTTGGTGTGCTACAAGATCATCAGTTTTTTTTTTGTTTTTTTTAATTATTGTCCACACAGTCTGGGTAGGATGGACAAACTCACTCCCTCATTCTACATTGTTACCAGCAGAGGGAATACATTGAATGTTAATTTATTAATAAACTAGTGCATTGCCCATGGGAATCCCTGGGTTTTAGATTGGGTAGTGTTTAGAAAATAAGTAGCTGACATTTTTCAAGGGTGGTAATAAAGAATCTATAATGATTTGGAATGGTGTATGAGTCTAGAATGTAATTGTCAACATCCATTATTCACTGTTGTTAGGTAATATCCCAAATTTCTCCAAAAATATTAGTCCTATCAACATTCCGTTTTGGCAGCGTTCATCCTTGACCCAAAATACATAAGCATATCAAACAGTAAATGTCAACTCTCCCCAGTTTGTCCGTGATTGAAGTTAAACACACGCACATACACAGAGGCCACTTGGCTTTTAATATATAGACAAGGTTGGGTAGGATTACTTTGAAAAAATACATGTGGATTACATGTATGTATGTACATACATTTGGATTACTTGTAATCTGATTACTTTGGGATTACATTTCAAAGTAATCCTACCCAACCCTGTATATAGATGATTTACTGCCCCCTGCTGGAATGGCATGTGAGTCTATAATATAATTGGTTAATGTCCATTCCTTCACTGTTGTTAGCTAATAATCCCTAATTTCTCCAAAGATATTAGTCCTATCAACTTTACGTTTTTGTGGCGTTCATCCTTGACCCAAAATACATAATCATACAAAACTGCAAACATCAGCTCTCCCCAGTTCTCCTTGTTCAAAGCCATACACACACGCACACACACGTACACAGAGGCCACTTGGCTTTTAATATATAGATACATTTTTCACAGCTTCAAAAGCAGAAACAGATTGACAGATTTTTGAAATCAAAATCCACCAGTTGGATCCCGAAGAAGCAGTCATTGAGGAAGAGTAGAAAAAAGTATTTGGAAATGTGCATGTAACACACACACACACACACACATGTGCCACTCGACCATGTGATGCTGTAATTGGTGCTGGAATCTTTTTCCATTTGAAGTGAAGCAGATTGTGTTTTTCAGCTCTTCAGAGGTTGTCCAGCCCTCTCATCCCTGACTGCAGTTATTTCATCTTCTAACGACCGGCTGCTTGTGTTAATGGTGTCAGCACTGACTTAATTGTGCTTGGCGCTCCGACTGCACCGAGCGGGTGCAAGTTTTGTGATGGAGGATCAAGCTGTCGGTGATGTCCGGGCCTGTGGATCATCTTGAGATTGTAAAACCAACTTCAGAACAACACGGATCAACATACGATTAATTGAGAGTTAAAAATTTGGCGTGTTATAGGTGCTGTAAGTAATTTATCTTATTTCACACATTATTCTGACACCCATAATTTTTTGCTTTGCTTGTTTCCCTTTATAATCAGTGTTAGACATTCAGGTGGTGCACACAGTCAGGATAGAACAGTGATTAACGGAACAAACGATGAATTGGAATTACCTCAGTGAACGTCCTTTGGTTGGTTTTAAGGTGCCCTAAGAAGTATTTTACCTTGACTCCACAATTTTATTTATTTATACGGTACCAAATCACAACATAAGTCACGCCAAGGAACTTGGCAAGCTATCTTGCCAACACCCCTGACGAGCACATTGGTCACAGTGGTGAGGAAAAACTCTCTCAGTACTTATTTGAGGAAGAAACCTCAAGCAGACCAGACTCATAGAGGTGACCCACCGCTTAGGCCATTCAAACAATAACAGAGATCAAATAAAGTACAACAAACATGCAAAACACGAACAAGAAACGCAAAAACAATTTAAAAGCCCTGTTGTGGGAGAACACTTGTTCTCAAAGCAAACTGAAGAATACTGTTGAAGTGGCAGACCATAAGCAGTATCGCTACGAGCAGTAGTACTGTTAAAATATTAACGATTCCCATTCCTGTTTCTAAATAAAATGTTTATCTTTGACTGTTTGTTGCCTCTGAACTTAAATTATTACTTCAAGGTCCTGCTAACTGTCATCTCTGTGCAGTAGGTTAAAAATCTGCCATTAATAATACTCCTCTAACATGTTGCCAAATTAGTCTTTCAAAAAGCCCAAAATATCAGCACTTGCAGAGGGCTTCACCTCTCCTAGGATCCATACAGATACAGCCCAAAACCTCAGCCTGACTTGACAAGTGTTAAAAATAATAAGAATAAGAATACTAACAGTAATAATAACAATAATAATAATAATAATAATAAAAACTAGAAGCACTCAGAGAGCGCAAACCTCCGCCAAGGCCATAGGGTCCCTGACGTCACATGGAATACCCTTTGGCAACGAGACTTATTCCACGTATTCATGCATCTACCATCATGTTTCAGATTCAGTGGTTAAACCCTTAGATCTTCAGCAAATGTATTTATAAAGACAAACTGCATGAACTACACGTTTTTTTTTAAATTTTCTAATAAGTTCATTCAATGAGGAGAAACAAATGTAAAATTATTATTGTGTCGTAACTTAATTTTTCTTCAGCCTTCATGAAGTTAGAAGTTAGTCCAAGATACACCCCTGGTAAAAATTTCATTGAAATCCGTTGAGGATTTTTTGAGTTATCCTGCTAACAAACCAACCAACCACCCAACAAAAAAACGGATGCGACCGAAAACATAACATCCTTGGCAGAGGTAAAAAAGATCCTGGTTTGGCCTCCTGGGTTCAGACTTTGGTGTTGACACAAGAAAACATGACTCAGCGATTTCCTTTCACTGAATTTGAACAGAGCTTTTTCTTTTCTGAGAAAGTGCTTCACATTTCCTGCCTGTGTTCCAAGAATGTTCCCTGTGTTCCCTGTGAATTTCAAGTGACTGGCAGTAATAGGACTGTGCTGAGCACAGACAGAGGGACGAAAAGCTTGCATAAAAAATCACTGCAAAAAAAAAAAACATTCAAAAATCATTTTACATTGACACTTTTGTCAACTATTGCTAATTAACAAACACCAACACAATTTATCATCATGCCCATTTGCAATCACATTATTCAATAAACTGTAAAGCTCAAATAAACAACTGTAAATCAGAAAAACAATCCGATTCAGTTCCAATTTTGATTAAATACATGTTGCATTGTAACATAAAACACATTTTGCAATGTCGTACACGTTACTGACCTGAAAACAAATTAATGACGAGCTAAAACAAAAATTTAATTCATGATGCAAATCAAGGAGCCATCCTGGGAGATATCAGTCTTGCTCACCCCCTACTGGTCAGGATTAAGTACTGCCGTAATAAATAATTAGGTTTTCAGTATTTACATTATAAATCTGCACAGTTTTTCCTGCTGTAAATAAAAGTAAAACTAAAGCTGCCTTCAATGCCCATTTTGAAAAATGAAAACCATACAGATTCTGTCATTTACTTGCTGGCTTGCCTCTACTGGTGGTTGGCTCTCACTGCGGTATTGTATCACTTCCTGTTCCGGAGCACAGCGGTGTTTTTCTGTATCTGTTAGCTGTTTAATCTGCGCAGTTAGATTGATCTAGTTATCTAGATTACGATTTGTTTCCCAGTGTAATCTTTACGTGCCTTAACTAAAGCACTCCTGCTGAATCACCTCTAAATTATTTACACATTATTCACTTTGCGTGTTTTTAGGAATCCGCTAGCTTAGCGTAGCTACTAGCTCTTAGCCGATTTAGCATGGCAGCTTCTCCTGTCTCTCCCGCACTTTTCTGCTCTGGGTGTGAAATGTTTAGTTATTCCTCGGCCTCCTTTAGCAGTAACGGTACTTGTAATAAGTGTAGCTTATTTGTAGCTTTGGAGGCCAGGCTGGGCGAATTGGAGGCTCGGCTCCGCACCGTGGAAAATTCTACAGTTAGCCAGGCCCCTGTAGTCGGTGCGGACCAAGGTAGCTTAGCCGCCGTTAGTTCCCCCCTGGCAGATCCCGAGCAGCCGGGAAAGCAGGCCGACTGGGTGACTGTGAGGAGGAAGCGTAGCCCTAAACAGAAGCCCCGTGTACACCGCCAACCCGTTCACATCTCTAACCGTTTTTCCCCACTCGACGACACCCGCCGAGGATCAAACTCTGGTTATTGGCGACTCTGTTTTGAGAAATGTGAAGTTAGCGACACCAGCAACCATAGTCAATTGTCTTCCGGGGGCCAGAGCAGGCGACATTGAAGGAAATTTGAAACTGCTGGCTAAGGCTAAGCGTAAATTTGGTAAGATTGTAATTCACGTCGGCAGTAATGACACCCGGTTACGCCAATCGGAGGTCACTAAAATTAACATTAAATCGGTGTGTAACTTTGCAAAAACAATGTCGGACTCTGTAGTTTTCTCTGGGCCCCTCCCCAATCGGACCGGGAGTGACATGTTTAGCCGCATGTTCTCCTTGAATTGCTGGCTGTCTGAGTGGTGTCCAAAAAATGAGGTGGGCTTCATAGATAATTGGCAAAGCTTCTGGGGAAAACCTGGTCTTGTTAGGAGAGACGGCATCCATCCCACTTTGGATGGAGCAGCTCTCATTTCTAGAAATCTGGCCAATTTTCTTAAATCCTCCAAACCGTGACTATCCAGGGTTGGGACCAGGAAGCAGAGTTGTAGTCTTACACACCTCTCTGCAGCTTCTCCCCCTGCCATCCCCTCATTACCCCATCCCCGTAGAGACGGTGCCTGCTCCCAGACTACCAATAACCAGCAAAAATCTATTTAAGCATAAAAATTCAAAAAGAAAAAATAATATAGCACCTTCAACTGCACCACAGACTAAAACAGTTAAATGTGGTCTATTAAACATTAGGTCTCTCTCTTCTAAGTCCCTGTTGGTAAATGATATAATAATTGATCACATATTGATTTATTCTGCCTAACAGAAACCTGGTTACAGCAGGATGAATATGTTAGTTTAAATGAGTCAACACCCCGAGTCACACTAACTGTCAGAATGCTCGTAGCACGGGCCGGGGAGGAGGATTAGCAGCAATCTTCCATTCCAGCTTATTAATTAATCAAAAACCCAGACAGAGCTTTAATTCATTTGAAAGCTTGTCTCTTAGTCTTGTCCATCCAATTGGAAGTCCCAAAAAACAGTTTTATTTGTTATTATCTATCGTCCACCTGGTCGTTACTGTGAGTTTCTCTGTGAATTTTCAGACCTTTTGTCTGACTTAGTGCTTAGCTCAGATAAGATAATTATAGTGGGCGATTTTAACATCCACACAGATGCTGAGAATGACAGCCTCAACACTGCATTTAATCTATTATTAGACTCTATTGGCTTTGCTCAAAAAGTAAATGAGTCCACCCACCACTTTAATCCTATCTTAGATCTTGTTCTGACTTATGGTATGGAAATAGAACACTTAACAGTATTCCCTGAAAACTCCCTTCTGTCTGATCATTTCTTAATAACATTTACATTTACTCTGATGGACTACCCAGCAGTAGGGAATAAGTTTCATTACACTAGAAGTCTTTCAGAAAGCGCTGTAACTAGGTTTAAGGATATGATTCCTTCTTTATGTTCTCTAATGCCATATAACAACACAGTGCAGAGTAGCTACCTAAACTCTGTAAGGGAGATAGAGTATCTCGTCAATAGTTTTACATCCTCATTGAAGACAACTTTGGATGCTGTAGCTCCTCTGAAAAAGAGAGCTTTAAATCAGAAGTGTCTGACTCCGTGGTATAACTCACAAACTCGTAGCTTAAAGCAGATAACCCGTAAGTTGGAGAGGAAATGGCGTCTCACTAATTTAGAAGATCTTCACTTAGCCTGGAAAAGAGTCTGTTGCTCTATAAAAAAGCCCTCCGTAAAGCTAGGACATCTTTCTACTCATCACTAATTGAAGAAAATAAGAACAACCCCAGGTTTCTTTTCAGCACTGTAGCCAGGCTGACAAAGAGTCAGAGCTCTATTGAGCTGAGTATTCCATTAACTTTAACTAGTAATGACTTCATGACTTTCTTTGCTAACAAAATTTTAACTATTAGAGAAAAAATTACTCATAACCATCCCAAAGACGTATCGTTATCTTTGACTGCTTTCAGTGATGCCGGTATTTGGTTAGACTCTTTCTCTCCGATTGTTCTGTCTGAGTTATTTTCATTAGTTACTTCATCCAAACCATCAACATGTTTATTAGACCCCATTCCTACCAGGCTGCTCAAGGAAGCCCTACCATTATTTAATGCTTCGATCTTAAATATGATCAATCTATCTTTGTTAGTTGGCTATGTACCACAGGCTTTTAAGGTGGCAGTAATTAAACCATTACTTAAAAAGCCATCACTTGACCCAGCTATCTTAGCTAATTATAGGCCAATCTCCAACCTTCCTTTTCTCTCAAAAATTCTTGAAAGGGTAGTTGTAAAACAGCTAACTGATCATCTGCAGCGGAATGGTCTATTTGAAGAGTTTCAGTCAGGTTTTAGAATTCATCATAGTACAGAAACAGCATTAGTGAAGGTTACAAATGATCTTCTTATGGCCTCGGACAGTGGACTCATCTCTGTGCTTGTTCTGTTAGACCTCAGTGCTGCTTTTGATACTGTTGACCATAAAATTTTATTACAGAGATTAGAGCATGCCATAGGTATTAAAGGCACTGCGCTGCGGTGGTTTGAATCATATTTGTCTAATAGATTACAATTTGTTCATGTAAATGGGGAATTCTTCACAGACTAAAGTTAATTATGGAGTTCCACAAGGTTCTGTGCTAGGACCAATTTTATTCACTTTATATATGCTTCCCTTAGGCAGTATTATTAGACGGTATTGCTTAAATTTTCATTGTTACGCAGATGATACCCAGCTTTATCTATCCATGAAGCCAGAGGACACACACCAATTAGCTAAACTGCAGGATTGTCTTACAGACATAAAGACATGGATGACCTCTAATTTCCTGCTTTTAAACTCAGATAAAACTGAAGTTATTGTACTTGGCCCCACAAATCTTAGAAACATGGTGTCTAACCAGATCCTTACTCTGGATGGCATTACCCTGACCTCTAGTAATACTGTGAGAAATCTTGGAGTCATTTTTGATCAGGATATGTCATTCAAAGCGCATATTAAACAAATATGTAGGACTGCTTTTTTGCATTTACGCAATATCTCTAAAATCAGAAAGGTCTTGTCTCAGAGTGATGCTGAAAAACTAATTCATGCATTTTTTCCTCTAGGCTGGGCTATTGTAATTCATTATTATCAGGTTGTCCTAAAAGTTCCCTAAAAAGCCTTCAGTTAATTCAAATGCTGCAGCTAGAGTACTGACGGGGACTAGAAGGAGAGAGCATATCTCACCCATATTGGCCTCTCTTCATTGGCTTCCTGTTAATTCTAGAATAGAATTTAAAATTCTTCTTCTTACTTATAAGGTTTTGAATAATCAGGTCCCATCTTATCTTAGGGACCTCGTAGTACCATATCACCCCAATAGAGCGCTTCGCTCTCAGACTGCAGGCTTACTTGTAGTTCCTAGGGTTTGTAAGAGTAGAATGGGAGGCAGAGCCTTCAGCTTTCAGGCTCCTCTCCTGTGGAACCAGCTCCCAATTCAGATCAGGGAGACAGACACCCTCTCTACTTTTAAGATTAGGCTTAAAACTTTCCTTTTTGCTAAAGCTTATAGTTAGGGCTGGATCAGGTGACCCTGAACCATCCCTTATGCTGCTATAGACGTAGACTGCTGGGGGGTTCCCATGATGCACTGTTTCTTTCTTTTTGCTCTGTATGCACCACTCTGCATTTAATCATTAGTGATTGATCTCTGCTCCCCTCCACAGCATGTCTTTTTCCTGGTTTCTCTCCTTTGTCAGGGACATCCCTGCTTATTTCAGCAAGACAATGCCAAGCCACATTTTGCACATGTTACAATAGCATGGCTTCATAGTAAAAGAGTTTGGGTACTAGACTGGCCTGCCTAAGGTCCAGACCTGTTGCCCATTGAAATTGTGTGGCGCTTTATGAAGCACAAAATACGACAACGGAGACCCTGAGCTGTTGAACAACTGAAGTCATACATCAAGCAAGAATGGGAAAGAATTCCACCTACAAAGCTTCAACAATTAGTGTCTTCAGTTCCCAAATGCTTATTAAGTGTTGTTAGAAGGAAATGTCATGTAACACAGTGGTAAACATACCACTGTCCCAGCTTTTTGAAACGTGTTGCAGGCATCCATTTTAAAATGAGCAAATATTATACATAATAGTAGAAAGTTCTCCAGATTCTCTGAATTTTCTGATTATATTACGGACTGTAGATGATGGAATCCCTAAATTCCTTGCAATTGAACATTGAGAAACATTGTTCTTAAACAGTTGGACTATTTTTTCTTGCAGTTGTTCACAAAGTGCTGATCCTCACCCCATCTTTGCTTGTGAATGGCTGATCCTTTTGTGGATGCTCCTTTTATACCCAATCATGAGTGTCCTCAGTTCCCAAATGCTTATTGAGTGTTGTTAGAAGGAAAGCTGTTGTAACACAGTGGTAAACATACCACTGTCCCAGCTTTTCTGAAACGTGTTGCAGGCATCCATTTCAAAATGAGTAAATATTTGCTCAAAAATAATAAAATTTATCAGTTTGAACATTAAATATCTTGTCTTTGTGGTGTATTCCATTGAATATAGGTTGAAGAGGATTTGAAAATCATTGTATTCTGTTTTTATTTACATTTTACACAGCGTCCCAACTTCACTGGAATTGGGGTTGTAGCTCAAAAGTTACCACGTACCTCTCCCAAACTACCTGAGCAGAGGTTGCAACAAGTGCAGCAGATAGAATATTTAGAGGAGCAGTGTGTGTTTTGGGAGGATCCATCATAACCACTCGTGGTGTTTATTAGTTGTACAGTTTTCCCACAGATAAGATTTTTGAGGGAGAAGTGGAAGTGTTTTGTACATGCCTCGCATTAAAAGTGGGAAATATAGATGAGCACAGTATGAGAAATGCACTTCAAAAACTACTTGATGCCAGAGTCGTGGAGAAAGAAGGATTTTATCTGTATCTTTAAAGGTGGGAACACGAAGACTTTGAAATGAAGTGTCTGTTGCTGCAGTCTTATGCCCTGTCACACATAGCAAGAATTTGTCGGAAGCATGTTTGACATGGCAAATATAGCCATAATCTGACGCAGTTGGGAGGAAAAGAGCATTTTACACAGTGTCCCAACTTCATTGGAACTGGGGTTGTATTTCACATCATTTGTATATTTGTCAAATAATGTTATAAACATATTGATATTGGATTTGTCAAATGTTTGTTTACGAGGTCTATTAGAAAAGTATCTGACCTTATTATTTTTTTCAAACACCATATGGATTTGAATCATGTGTGATTACATCAGACATGCTTGAACCCTCGTGGGCATGCGAGAGTTTTTTCATGCCTGTGGGTTACGTCATTCACCTGTGGGCAGTCTTTGAGAGGAGTGGCCCACCCTCTCGTCGTTTTTTTTTTTTCATTGTTTAGGAATGGCTCAGAGACTGCTGCTTTGTTTGATAAATTTTTTTCAAAACTGTAAGGCACAACTGAGTGGACACCATTCGATAAATTCAGCTGGTTTTCATTGAAAATTTTAATGGCTGATGAGAGATTTTGGTCTGGTAGTGTCGCCGTAAGGACGGCCCACGGCGCCTGACGGCGATCTGCGCTCTGAGGCGGCGTCGTCTCGCTGTTTCAAGTTGAAAACTTCCACATTTCAGGCTCTGTTCACCCAGTAAGTCGTCAGAGAACAGAGAACTTTCAGAAGAAGTCAGCATGAGGAGTTTATGCGGACATTCCACTGTTAAAGGTCATTTTGTAATGGAAAGAACGTGCGGGCAGTCACATGTCAGGCCGCACCCGACCGCGGGGGGTCGCGACAGGAAAAACACCTCTGTTGGAAACCTTAACGGACAACAGATTCGCAGCGTCGTCACGGAAACGATTCTGCGAATTTGCGCGCACATTCTTTCATTACAAAATGACCTTTAACAGTGGAATGTCCACATAAACTCCTCATGCCGGCCTCTTCTGATTCTTCTCTGTTCTCTCACGACGTCCTGGGTCAACAGAGCCTTAAATTAGGATGATTTCAGCGCGAAACAGCCAGACGACATCACCTGGGAGCGCTGCGCGATGTCACGCTCCGTGGGAAGTCCTTAAAGGAACAGAAACACCCCGTAATCTCTCATCAGCTGTTAAACTTTTCACCAAAAACCAGCTGAATTTCTCGAATAGTGTCCACTCAGATATCCCTCATAGATCCTGAAAAAAAGTTTGATAAAGCAATGCGCACCGTCTCGAGCAGCATGTGAAACAAAGGAATTCAGCCGAGAGGGCGGGACCAGTGCTCACTCAAAGCCTGCCCACAGGGAAATTACATCACCGACACGCGTGAAAAAACTCACGCATGCGCACGAGGGTTCAAGCATGATTGGTGTAATCGCATGTCATTCAAATCCATATAGTTTTTTTTTTTTATAAAACTGCCGGTTAGTTTTTTAGATACCTCGTACATGCACTTACGTGTGTCAAAGTAAATTGTTTTTGAACTTCCTTTTCGCAAACCGAATAATAATGACGTTTAGACTTATTGACTTTCTTAGTACACAGTAAAATTACCAGTGTTAAATTAACACCCTACAGTGAACATATGGTCCCACTCAGTGTTTTACACTGGTGATTGTACTGTGTAATGAATGGCAGTCTGCAATGTCACTATTGTTAATGTGGATGTCCTTTGAAGAAAAAAGCTTATGACTTGATGCTCCAGGGTGTGGATTTCTTCCTGCATGTCCTCTTCAATAACAGCACGATTACCAACGGGCGATTGAGATTTTTGGAGAGCAACATGTTCTACCTTCAAGACAACATCTTTTCCAGTGACACCCATGCATTTTTCACCAAGACAATGCAAAAGCACATTCTGCACACATTCCAAAAGCAAGAGGGTGTGGTTAATGGACTAGTCCACCTGCAGTTCATACTTTCCCCAACAGAGTGGGTTGATTTTGAAACAAAACATGCAGTAATGACAACCCCATGCTGTTGCACACCTCAAGACATGCTTGCAGGAGGAATTTGACAAAATAACACCTAAAATTCTTCATCATTGGCATCTTCAATGTCAAAACCTCTTTAAAGTCTACTGAAAATGTGCATGATCGCGTACATAGGTGCCTGAAAGCTGAGAACTCGAGTGACTGAAAAAGCCTTTAGGGAAAGCCACTGCTTCACCTGCATATGGCCGATAGATAGGTAGTTACTTTGAAGAGGTGGGGATGAACCGGTGTGCTGGTCTGTGGTGTTGTGGTTGCTGAGAAGTGTAGAAGCAGAGCAAACTCCCAGAGTTGACTTGACTGTCTACCACCTGCTGGACAGGTCTAGTATTGTTGCATAGAACAAAAAGTTATCAACATATGCTTTATGGAAATTAGAGGCAGTTGTGATTGAAGATACATGTAGCTTGAAATTACCTTGTTTGTCTGTTTCTTTTATTCCTAAACCCTTGGCCTTATGACCACCAAAGCTAAAACTGCTTGTATGCAAGAGTCAGTGAGAATTCTGCTATTTAAAGATCTCTGTTTTTTTTTTTTTTTTTTTTTTGTGTGTTTTTGCAGTTGGCTTTAGACCGCTTACATGATTTAACAGAAATGAAGTACCAGAAAACACAATTACAGAAATCCCAGTTGGTGGTGGTGGTGGTGGGGGGGATCACCATTTGTAAAGTCCATTCCTTTTGGGTTTATTCTTATCAGCAAATGTGACCACTTCAGTCCGCAACAAGTGAAAATTCGATTTTCAACAAGCTGGTAACCCCAAATGAAAAGTCAAATCTATGTAGAAATTGCTTTAAAATAACAGCATTCATGTCCTGAAGTACACCAATCAGGGTCAAGATCTGGTTACTGCTGAGATTTCATGGATAGGGTTGAAGGATGTTAATTTCCAGATGTGCAAAACAAAACTGCCCATAGACTAGTGGCAGGAATTACCGCTAAAGTTACAGGTACAATACAAAGAGTAGTGTCTCTGCAAGCCTTTCTTTGCTTGACTGTATACTGTGGTAAGTGCTCCTCAAGCTGCCTTGTGAGCAAGATCAAGGACATGTAGTGCACGTCACCCAGGATGCCATTTCACATCTAACTGGAGACATAAAACAGTCCCCAGGCTGCCGTATTGACTCAAACACCTCGGCTGCTTATGATGCTGCTTGTTTCAGAGAACCCACAGGGAAATCAACTTTCAAACAGCGGCGTACTTGTCTCCTGCCAAACATGTATGCACCGCGAGGTAATAAAGAGGCGCATATGCGCGCTGGTATTTCCACTCCCGTCTGTGGACCTTCACTTCAAAGTAGAACACAGTCCCTGGTGTCAGAGCTTTGATAGACATGGATAAGAGTCATTGTGGCTGTAATATATAAAGCTGTTGCACGTTGACATTTCTGTGATGGTGCCGGTGACACTGTCGACTCAGTAACACAATGAGAAAAACACCTGGGAGCTTTAGAGGGAAATCAAGTATTTTCGGTGATAAGGAAGGCTGATTGATTGCCACTTTTTTCATCTTATAACACAATGAGGATAAAGTAATTTGGAGAGAATTTTTAAGATTTTACAAAAGCTGCATCTTCCCTGCAAGTTTCTTCAAACCTCAAAGGCATAAAATCAATATTATACTATGTTCAAGGGTCATTTATGACCCTCACGACAAGAAGAGCTGTAGCTTCAATGCACATAAATTACAAACCAGTGATTTAATGCTTAAGTTTGACTTGGATTGTAGAGCAGTGGTTTCCTGGTTTTGGACCCCCGAACCTGTAGATTTTCCATTCCTCCATGCTGTGTCACAAACTGCTTATATGAGCCAGGTATCAAGACCACCCACGAACCCATTCCATTTTGAAAGCGTGTCCAAACTTTTTACTGGTACTTTATGCTTGTATAGCCACAGACTGCTCCTTCCCAAGTGCAGGACCAACAAACTGAAAAACTCCTTTGACCATCAGGCCACCAGACTGTACAACTCCTCACTCAGGGGGAGGAGGAGTAACAAACAGACAGGGGATGGGAAGGAGAGGAACAGTAGTAGCCAGTAAGCCAGTAATCGTAGGGTGTGTAAGTGCATGAGTGTGTATGTTGTGTCATAGAACTGCTATATTGAAATGCCTCTGTCAGATAAATATAGCAACAAGAACATTTCACAATGAGAATATTGTGGAAGCTGAATTCTTCTGTCACCCAACATTGACCATTGCCCTTACGGACAGTTTCAATCCTCTACTGTGATTATTTCAGATCCATGTTTATTTTGCTGCTTCCTCCTGCTACCGTCACTTCTTTTTTTTGTGCACATCAGAGAAGGTCTCCTGTTTCAACCACTCCCATGTGCCAACCACACTAGCTCATTTGTAAATGACCTGATGTGTATTTTATGTGTTGCAGGTCTTGTGAAGCTGGGCATCCACTGTGTCACATGTCAGAAGGTTGCCATAAAGATTGTCAACAGGGAAAAGCTCAGTGAGTCTGTTCTAATGAAGGTAAGTCAAATATTTAAAATCTGTGGACTTTGTGCATGAATAAGTGTCCTTGTCACTGGGTCAGTTCGCAGCTAAGTGTGAAGCAGCTGGGATGAGGATTAGCACCTCAAATCTGAGGTCATGGTTCTCAGATGGAAACCGATGAATTGCCTACTCTGGGAAGGGAATAAGGTCTTGCTTCAAGTAAAGGTGTTCAAGTACCTTGGGGTCTTGTTCACGAGTGAGGGGTCAATAGAGTGTGAGATTGGCCCCTCTACCGTACTGTTGAGCCAAAAGGCAAAGCTCTCGATCTTCGTTCCTACTCTCACCTATCATCATGGTCATGAGGGTTGGGTCTTGACTGAAAAAACTAGATTGCGGGTACAAGTGGCTGAAATGGGTTTCTCAGGAGGGTGGCTGGTGTCTCCCTTACAGATAGGGTGACAAGCTCAGTTATTCTTGAGGTGCTCGGAGTAGAGTCACTGCTCCTTCACGTTCAGAGGAGCTATTTGAGGTGGTTCGGGCATATGGTAAGGATGCCTCCTGGGGCCTCCCTAGGGAGGTGTTCCAGGCACATCCAGTTGTGAGGAGACCCCAGGGAAGAACCAGGACTAGGTGGAGAGATTATATATCCACACTGGCTTGGGAACACCTCTGGATCCACCAGTCAGGTGGTTAATGTGGCCGGGGAAAGGGAAGTTTGGGGTACCCTGCTGGAACTGTTGTCCTGCAACCCAATCCTGGATAAGCGGTTGAAGATGTGTGCTTGTGTTTCTGCACAAGTAAGATTGTTAGATCAGTGCTGTGCCTGAAAGTCATTAGTCATTTTGCTTGGTGTTGCTGCCTGATGCCTCAGCAGGTTAACTGTCAAATAGTGAGTGATGCTTTTATTTAGAGAAACACGATTTAAACTGAAGACTTTTTTTCAGCTCAGCCAGTTTATTTTTGTATCGTTTATCATGTTCTGTTTGGAAATCCTTTTCAGATGTGCTCCTGTGTAAATTTGTTCCCCTTCACCAAAGACAGTATTGTTTTTGCCTGTGGCTAAGCATAAATTGCATCATGGCTGCCCGAAACTTTACTTTCACAAAATTTAGTAAACAAGATTGGCTGGAATATGCAATTAAATACACTGAGTTATGGGGCAAAACCACAAAAGGGACAAATGTGTGATTTATGTATTTCCTGACTTATGAGCACCACTGCCAGAGGCATACACTCTGGTGGTCTTGTTTTGTTTGTATGTATAGTATGTAGAGAGGTTAGTGTCTCAGGAAAGCAAAATCCAGCTTTGATCACATTTTGCCGGTTCAGTAGTCCTTTGGCTGAAAAGAAATTATATGATTTTAGTAAACCTGTAAATAATTATGCTGTATTCTATCGGTGTAACACAGAGAACTACATGCACAGTTATGTGTGTGCCTCATACAATGTAATTAACTCATTACCTTCTGCTTGATAATGTGGTGTTTGTGCCAACTGATTTAAATTCGCGACTTATAGACCTGGGAAACTTGTGTTTTTTTCCTCTTTGTGATGCATTTTTGGAGAGATGCCATGAATAATTTTTTGCAACTTATATATTGAGGGGGGAAGGAAAAAACGGTAATGTACGGCAGGTAAGCATGAAGGGAGTAGTGGATTTATGTTAAAGTAAATAAGCTGAACAGTAAATGTTTTCTTTAATTTTCATGTGCCTTTGGAGTTTTTTCAGCTCAGACCACATGGAGGATGTGTGTGTCTGTGTTCTTTTATATCATTTCTTGTCCTGCTCTCTTCACTGGTATCCGGCTCACTTTCACCGCTCTGTATGGCTTTTCATTGGATCCCCCGCTGTCTGGGGATTGCCCTGATCGCCTACTCTTATCTTTCCTGCCAATGTCTTAGTTTAGAAGATGCTGGGGCATTGTTGTCATAGCAACAGGCAGCAGTGTGCCTCTTTTTATGTCGGAGGGAAATTTTAGCTTTCCTTCATGGGTGTTGTGGTTCTCCCGCTGTGCAAAAAAAAAAAAAAAAAAGACACCTGTGTTCTGTCAGTTGCTTCTACTAGATGGGTTGGCGTTTTGCTAAGGTTTTGTCCTGTTTTGTTGACATTTTCATGTCCGCAGATTACCTTTCATTTCTTTCCTACTTTTATCCTGAACTTTTGTCATCTTGTAGCAGCCTTCTGAAGTTTCCATGTGAAAGCACTGTGCCGTATTCCCATTTTCATTCACGGAGACAAATTAGCTTCTTCCTGCATTCATGGAACCTACACTGTAAAAATTCCAAGTTGACTCAACTTAAAATAATTTGTAACCTCGCGCCTTAAAATTTGATTAAGGCTCGCAAATTATTTTAGGTAATTTGAACTCACAACTTAGTGTCTCCAACTTTAAGACCAAGTTCACATGACTTATTGCTTTGTTCTGGGAAGTCTCTTTTATTAGTCAAATAAACAAATATTTTTGTTCCATCAACAACAATACTCAAGTAATCTCAACTCACTTTAAATCAGGCCAACAAGTTATATCAAGTAATTTCAACTCACAACTAAGTGTCTCCAACTTTAAAGACCAAGTTCACATGACTTATTACTTTGTTCTGGGAACTTTCTTTTTTTAGTTAAATAAACAATATTTATGTTCCATCAGCAGCGATACTCAAGTAATCTCAACTCTCTTTTAAATCAGGCTCACAAGGTATATCAAGTAATTTCAACTTAGTTTGTGAGTTGAAATTACCTGAAATAATTTGCTAGCCTTAATCAAAATTTTAAGGCAGCGAGGTTACAAATTATTTAAGTTAAGTCAACTTGGGATTCTTTCTTTTTTTTTTTTACAAGCATGTATAAAAGGCTTACTCTTAACTGCAGCTGTCAGGGTTCGAATCTGACACAAATCCTGTGTTGAGAAAGGCCATCTTCAACTACTTTGTTTGAAAACAATAGGCTACCAAGTAGAGCATAAAGTAAAACCAATTAATTTCTGAAACAATTTATTCAGTAAACATTCATTTCAAGTTATTCTTAAAACATCTTTTTAAATCATTAACTAAAAACAGAACAAAACGACAGATTGTCTCTTACCACGTGTCAGTGTGTGGGTTGGGGATACACAGAGAGGGACCATCACAAGCAGCAAGAGCACTTGACTGCCATTCATTCTAAATGGACACTGGCATTATAGAGCACCTTGGCGCCCAGCGCCCTACGATGCCAGCGTCCATTGAGAATGAATGGCAGCCAACTGCTCTTGCTGCTCATTACGGTCCCTGTCTGCATGTACAGTTACTGAGGCTGTGTGTGTGTGCCTGTAACTCCAGCATAAAACAAAACTTTGCACAAAACTAAAGCTTTTCTTTCACATTCCTTGTAATTCTTTGAAAATGTACTGGAAACAGGTATGGCTTAACTAATGTGGAAATAGGTGGCTACTTTGTTGTGCAGAACATCCGTGTGTGTCATTATGTAAACAGGACACTGAAAACATTAACAAATAGTGTTAGAATACAAATGACAGGGCAGAACATCTCTACACTATGTGCTAAAGCAATTTGTTGCGCAGTCCATGAGCCCGAGCAGAGCAGGTGCTTCCCCCAATGTCCATGATTACCTTCTGAATGACCTCGAAGGTGTACTTCAGTCCCTTAGGATAATCAATGTTGACGCAGTAAAGTAGTCCAATCAGCATCGCAAAGCCGTTTGGTACATCTCGGACTCACGCAAAACAATGCGCTTCTCCAGGATTACTGCAACATCCACAATGTTCTGGGCTGTCATCTCCGCATTTTGCTCTGTGATGATCAGTAGGCCAACATCCACTCCTTTTATCACTGCTGGTGCCTCCATGGAGTCAGTGGTCTGAAGTGTAGCAGAACACAATGTGTATGTTGTATTATGCGTTCAAAAGGATTCCATTTGTTGATGGTGTAGTTCTGCAGAGTGCAGAGATAAAATTCTCTCCTTTAATCCACCATGAGGCAAAGAAAATTCGCAATGCTGGATTACGGCAGTGGACGCATGGAGTGGATGCAGGCAGGTTGACAAAGGGGACTGTGCAGGGGCAGTGTTCTGAGCATGTGTGAAACCTGCCAACTTATTGGACAAGTTGGCCAATCACATATTTCTGAGTTGATTGTACTATTTCACTCGTTGAATGGATCAAAACTTACCATTTCTAGTTGTCTCAACTTTTTGGCAAAATGTAGTTGACCTGAATCAAAAAAATAAGTTAAAGGAACTAAAAGCAAAAATTTTTTTTTACAGTGTATTAAAGAAATAATTTGAGTATAATACATTTAAACATTTGTTAAAGCCCGTGAATCTCAATGTTTTGGCTGGAGGGATTCTGCTGTAACTCCCAAACATCACTTGATTGTTTTCACTGGTCTAGTAAAAAAAAAAAAAAAAAACAGAAAAATACACTTCTGTTAAACGATCTTTTGGGAAAATTACAATATCAAGTTGATTGTGTTTTTATATTCCAGTCCAGGCAGCCTGTTTGCTCATGGTGCTGTTCCACAGACCTGTATGGATCCAGTTATAATCTGAGTTGACCGTTTATATTCGAACATCCATATCGAAACATCAGCACATGCTTTTTTTTAACACTTGAAATAATGGGTGCAAGTGCAAGAATTACTTTAATCGAGAAATTATTTATCAAATACAAATTTGTTTTTTCTTCAAACATGTAACCCCCCCCGCACATGCACTGGAAAAGCCAAGTGGGAAGCCAAGAATGAGCCCAATATTTTTGACTTAAAGCCCAACAATGGTACAATTTTTCTATTTGTGGCACTAAATATTCATTGTGTTGAGCTTTGGCAGTAATGCATTGTGCCATGTTCTCTGGAAAAGAACATATAGAAACAGAATAAGTAGATCGTTTATTAGCAATTACAAAGACTGTGTCACCTGTAGAAAATTAAACTTGAGCAACAAATGATCCAAAATAGAAAATATAGCATTAATCCATAAAGTGGCTGCAGGATTTCACTTAGTGGAGCAGATATGCTCAATATTTGAGGTGATTTGTGACTTTGATGATAAAAGCATGAAATTTGGCACATAGTTAGAGCATACCAACCAGAAAACTTTTTTTTTGGCTATAGGCGCATCGCAGCGGGTGGCCATTTTCCAAGATAGCTGCCATGGGTTGTTGTTTTATCAGTTGCCCAGGCTGTAGACCAGGGGTGCCCATGTTTGGTCCTTGAGATCTACCTTCCTGACGCTCTTAGGTTTCTATCCCTGCTCCAACAGACCTGAATCCAATGAAAGGCTCATTAAAAGCCTGCTAACAAGTCTTTCATTGGATTCAGGTGTGTTGGAACAGGGAGCAACGAAGAGTGTCAGGAACGTACAGTAGATCTCGAGGACTGAACTTGGGCACCCCTGCTCTAGACCATCAAGGCTCTTGATTTGGTGGCAACCGCCTACATATTCAAGGATGATAAATGCAGTAGTACTATTACAGCATGCTAGCACCTATGTAACAATATATGGCTTGCATTCAGGTAGTTAAATAATTGTAAAACCAATAAAATATGTAATATTGGTGATATTATACATGTTTTGAGCTGTGACTAATGAGAGTACAACACAGTACCCTACTTCTCCATGTTTCATTAATTGCTATGCATCCAGTAGAGGGACCTCTTAAAATAGTCTGACCTACAGCAGCTTTTGGTCATCCACTATTCTCTGCAGTAAGACTTGTTGGCACAGATTTGATTGCTACAAGAACGTATGAGCAGTTTTCTCAATACTCAACAATGAGTATAGTACAATGAGCTAGTATATACTGTTCTTTAAGTAGCATAGTGAATTGTGACATAATGGCCAAGCTATTCAAGTTAGTGGACCCTACTGAGCTTGGAATGTCAGATACACAGTGCCTGACTGCAGACTGGAATAAATGTGTTCTGTGTCAGGAAGATAGAGATGATATACTGAAATGTCCAGCTAATTCAACACGTGGCAGAGATGGGAAGGATACAAGACCATAGCTGAAGTTCTTGTAATCACCAGAATCTACCACGGCCTGTTGTGAAACTACTCCCCTAATGTGGAGGCAAGAAAGGGATGCAGTGGAAAGTGCAAATGTTTCAAGGCAGAGTTTAAGTGCACTATGTTTTGCCACTGTGGTGGCTTGTGTTTTCAGAACTAACATTGCATTTAACCCCTTAACCTCCCGAATTTATATAGCTGTATATAAAAAAATGTTTGTGTGTGTTTTTTGCCTTTAAGTAGATGGTAAATAATGTTGAGATTATTAATTTCACTTTTTTACAAAAACTAGATAGTAATATTGGGTATTCTGGGTAATGACTTTATGTTATAATGCTATAATAATAATGATGATATGTTGCAAATTTGCGACATATTGAGTCAGAGATTGTAGCATATATGCGACGATGGGCGTTAAGAGGTTAACTTTAACTGTGACCTCTTTTTTGTTGTCACTATGGAACTGCAGTTGTGTTTTCAGAGCTAGCGTGCATTTCAGCATTCACAGTAACTGTGTGACCTGTTTTTGTTGTCATTAAAACAAACAACAAAAAAAAACATTAGATTTCATTGGTGTAGATTAAATCTTTTAAAGATACACTAATTCAAATGTTTGACCTAATGGTGGCGCTAGAGGGGAAGGTCCTAGGGTAACCAAATTCACTCAGTTTGACAATTGATAAATCAACAAAAGTAAAAAAAAACTCATCTGATTGGTCCAACATTTATGATGTATGCATATGGGGACCAAGCTCCCGCAATATTGTATCCATATTGAATTCTATGAGGAAAAAGGAGGAGAATGTTTTAGCAAAATAGGGGTGTTTAGCATGGCTCCCAGCTGCTCTAATGAGGAATACAGAAGATAGAATGTTAGCTATCATGGGCTACCGCTGAAAAATCAGGAAAGGCTCGGGCAATGACTTAGCGCAATGAAACTAAAGGACCCATCTGTTAACAGGTTGTCAAAAGTGTGTCGCGACCATTTTGAGCAGGACTGCTATGAAAGAGATTTTCGAGTGGAGCTCATGGTTTCAAAACCAAAAAACTTGTTGAAAGACACTACAGGTCCCAATGTTATTTGACTTCAGTAAGTGTGTAAAAGCAGGGCGAGCCACGGTCAGCATAAGCCCCAAAATCAGGATCCCGGTCAAGAAGACAAAGCCAGCATTTGCCATTAGCGCAGAGACAACCGAGAAGCAGGGCAAGTCTTTACAGGAGGTGAGTTTCAAAAGTAGACTATTTATCATCCGGAATAAAATTAAAAACTGCCTTGCAAAAACGTGTAAGAAGTGCAAGAGGTGCAGAGTTTATGGCTTCCTGTTGTATTGTAAACACATTTCCCCACAACGCGTATGTCCCACTTCCGGTTTGAATGCAGCACTCTAGCAGAGCTTTATTTTTAGCATATTGTTTAGCGCAATAATTATGAATAAAAATGTGATTTTTGAAAATAACTGTAAAATTTGTTTTATTTAACACTTAGAATGACACTTTTATACCAAAAACATAAAAAGAGGCCCCCTTTCAATGAAAACTTTGATGGTAAAAGTACTGAAGTTAATGTTAGTTCTGCTGTGTGCTAATGTTAGCTCATGTAACAGCTTGTTAGCAATAGCATGAGTAATACCACGATAATGACTGTGCTTTTTGTTGCTTAGTAAAAATAATGTAAGGTTAAGGAGAACTTTATACTTGTTTGTATATTTGATGAAACAGTTTGTAAGTAATTGCTGTATTTTTGGTTTGTTTCTCTTTTCTTGTAAAGGTTTTCAACTTGACTAAATGAATAACTCCTGATTAATCACCTGCAAGTTGTAACTAAATCTAACTACAACATATCCTAAGTGAACTTGAGAATCTAACTAGATAAAACAAAGAAAGAAGATTAATGGAGAAAACCAGCTGAGTTAATTCCATTTAACCCTAGGTTTTGTTAGTTTTAGCCATACAAAATAAACCCAGTAATGCAGGTAGCAGCCAAAAGGGAGGGTGGTGATTATTATCCAAAAAGAAGTGAGACAACAGAAATCAAAAACAAACACACAACAGAATCCACACAAGCAGGTAACACAACAGAGGTAACAGGATGATCGACCATGACAACTGGAGCAGGCTACACGCAGGAGGTGACAAAGATAGCCCACAAAAAGAAACTAACAACGAAACAGGGAAACATGCAGACTTAAATGCACAGAGGATAATGAACAAACAAGCGGCAGGTGCGGAGTGCGACAGCAGGGGAAGGCGGAACAAAAGACACAATGAACATACATACAGAAACTAACAAACAAAGCTGACTCTGAACTCAACAAAACCCGGGGTATAAGTGGAAATTAAAAACAAGAAGATAATAACACACAACCTAAACATAACAATCAAATACCAAACCAAGAAAAACAAAGGCAGGGAACTAACATGGACTCAAAGTGAACAAAGTGCCAATCAGGGGAACAAAACTTAATAAACCGAAGAACACATAAGGAAGATATAATGACAAAAAACACAGAGACACGGACAGAGGACAGATCACCAATGCTGGCAGGGGACAGACCACAAGGATGACAAACACGGCTGACAGACATGGACAGGGAAGAGGACACAATGAATACTAACAACAAATCCTGTTTAGTCATATAAACTCACTTAATTGACTAATATTTTGATATTTGTTGTTGCACAAAGCGCTTAGTTGACTAAAGATTCGCGTTACCCGACTAAGTAGCCTGGTACAGAGGATGCTAATCTTATTTTAGTTGACAAAACCTCAGTGTCTTACCTTAGAAATTGGTGGCTATCGTACCACCACTTGATGGAACACTCAAGAGCACCCTTATGTCACTCGTATTCCTCCAAAAGGAGATCTTCCTCCCTTTTTGGCCGCGGTTGCAGGAAACAACGGCTGTCATGATGTGTTTGTGACCATTCTCACATTAACCACCGGGTGTCACTGTTATGCTGAGCAGTGTTGTGTGCACAAAAAGGCTTGACAGAAGTTTAGAAGAAGAACGGCTAGGCTAAGAGCTAAACACGTCGTTCTGTAGTTTCTATGTGTCTGTAAATGTCAATAAAGCCAGTTAAGGAAACAAAGGCTAGATAGTTCATGACAACGACAAACCTGGAGTTAAACTCTCGCACATTGGAGGCGTTTTTTTGACAGCGGCACTCATGAGGCCATTATACCCGTGAAAATCGTCGACTAACATAAAACGGATAATCTACAATTTTTCCCATTGATGTGAGATTAGACGTATAATGTTGGCAACTCACCATAGTCGACTAACTTTAATCGACTAAAAGATTAGACTGCTTTATGAAAACGGGCCGTGGATACAGACAGAAACTAATGACAAAAAAGCACACAAACAAAGGACAGACCACACAATAGGACCACACACAAGTGACAAACCACAACTACATAGTTTAGACAGAAGTAAAGTAAAACCCCCTGGGAACTTGACAGTCATGCAGTTTTCCAAGTATCATTGCTGCATGCTTGCAAGGGAAATGTCATTAACCTCTTTTAAATTTCAATTTCTACAGTGTGAACAATATCAGGCATGCTTTGCTCTGTACGTTCAGCCATGCGTACATGTTCCTCCACGCCTCCGTGAGAGTGTATGTGATGTGTGACTCCTGGTGTGACGAGCTGCCTGACATTATAGCTCCACTTCAGAGATCAGCACCTAACATGGGCAGCTGCGTCACCCCGCCCTCGCACCCAGATGTCAGTGCTGGCATTTACAGCACAGTCTCGCTGCTGCTAATGGAACGTCTCATTAGAGGAACCACAGGTGGAGGACGTAGAGCCTGCAGCCTGAGCGGCTCACCACCACGGGAAAAAGTGGGCCAGCCACATTATCTATAGACTTTCACATACACTGACAGTTCTCAGTGATATTTTATTTAAAGAGTCGAGTCAGATGACAAAGGACTCACCAACCCATGGAGGTGATTATTCAGCTGTATCTGGTTGTACTGCTGGCATAAGCTTCTCTCCTTGAGCCTTAACTGAAAATAAGCAAGTTTAGAAAATGGATAGATGGCGGGATGTATCTGGTGATTGTAAACCAGTTCTTAGAATTATCTCGGACAACCACAGGTTGCCTTTTGTCCAAATAACTGACAAAATAGTGGACAGGTCCCACTGAACTTTGCAGATGGCTGACCTTTGGATGATGGAAGAATATACGTATTACATTATAAGCAGGTCCAGATCCTGATCTGATTCGATTCCGTCCCCAGAGGAAACTCATGCAGACACAGGGACAACATGCAAAACTCCACACAGAAAGGACCAGGCCAAGAAGCGAAGAGGTATTTATTTAATACAATTCATGACTTCACATCCAGTTTTCTTCAGACAAGTCAGGGGATAGATTGTGAACATTTCCAAATCCCTAAATATGTGTTGAACTTCATTTACTTCAGTGTTTCAGACTCATGACCACTTAATCAAAAAAACTAAACAAAAAACTCATGGACCACCAAACTCCCTGAATATCCTAAAACAACATTTCTGCTTTCCACTCTAACCACAGTTACAAACAGTTCGCAAAACACTAATATGATAATAATTTAAGATATGATATTATTATCAATATACTCACAGACCAGTAGGGGTCTCTCACATTCCACTACTGGTCCACAGACTCTATGAGGAAGACTGATTGACATCAGTGATTACTGTATGGTAATCTGGCTGGAGCCACTGTTAGATACTATCTGTGCTAATTCTTTGTTTTATGTTAGCTATTAAGTATTTGTGTTATTTGTTTGGAAGTTCTGAGAAATAAATTAAGTTTTACTTTATCATGTGTCCAAGTCTCAGACATAGGGAGATCTCCCCCCTGTTGGTGAGAGCCATTAACATTAGAAATGTGAGACTAAACCACACCCATGCTAACACCCACAAGGTATAAAAGGTGTTGTATGACTCATTTTAGGGGCCTTTCACAAGATGGACACTGTCTGTGAGGGTCCCAGGCCTGGTTTCTAACGTGACCTTGATAAATCAAAATGAGGAATACAGTGGTTTGGTTTTTGGTAAGGGGCAGAATTTTACATAAAGAACCAGGTAGAAATAACACCACAGATGCCTACATCTGCTTCATAATTGTCACAGGTGTCTTGGTGGCTTCCCTCACTTGTGTCCATCTTGCCATTCAGTTTTTGAAACCTACTCATTCTGGGCAGACTTATAATGTGATCTGAATCTCACATCATTTCATTCTTTCCCACATTTTCATCTCCCTCCCGACCTCATTTTGTCATTTTATTTCTTCGTTATTCGCTGTTTTGCAGTTGTGAATCTCGTGCCATCTTGTAAAATTGGCTTTAAGTGCTCAAAATGGCTATTTCATCATAAAATGGCCGCAATTTCCAAACAAACAAATCTACTAATATGATTTTCAGACAGGAACAAGTACAATGACCCATTCGCTGTTTTACATTTATGAATCTTGCACCGTCTCGTGGTCCGTGACTCACGTGAGAGATCGGTTTCAGCAGAGTTCCAGTTTAGGGCACACTGTAAACATGCCTCGTGAAGTATGGATGACTAGACAACATCAGGACCGGCAGAAGTTCATCATAGGTGCTATATCTTCTCTCGATAACCCTCTCAACTTGAAAGAACATGTCATCATCATAATCACTTGGGAACTCGCTGAATCGGTGGCTTCCACATCCTTGGTAGTCATTGTTTACATGGCTTGAAATGCCAGAACTGTGCTGGCACTGCGGTACATTCTCAGAAGTGCAGGGGGATTATGGGAAATATTAAAGTACCCAAATTTCTGCACTCACTGAAATTTTGAATTCACTTTTTCTTTTTATTCTGACCTCAGCGAGTGTCGCAAATGTACTGATATTAGTGTGCTAAGATTAGTTGTATTTATCATTGAGCTGTGGGAGGTTCTTCTCCTCTTGTAGTCACATTTTATTTTGTATTTTTTATTAACTGAAATCTGTCCTCCTTCACTTATGATGGCTCATGGGTTTTAGCTGCCCACACCTCACTTATTTGCATCTAAACGGAAACTGTGCAACCAGGTAAATATAACGTGGTGGAATTGAAATTGGATCACATGGCACATATTTAGGTATAACCTAAATATAACAGCTTGGGACTCCAATGAGGGGCGGTCGCATCTCCACTCTTCGTTATCTCTGCTCTCTGCTTTAACCTTCAAGTCCCTACTTCACCAGACTGTGAATTCCTCAAATTATATTGGATACTGGATCTATTGGACTACTATTGGATTAACCATGGATTGATCAGCTGGTCTCGGAACGTTAGTGGCCACCATTTTTCTACAGAAGGTGAGTACCGGGGGATTCCTACCTGCCCAGATGAAACGTATCCTGCGGGCTATGTTCTCGACTCCTGGAGCTCTTGGCGTGTGGCATGCTTGGCACCTTTCTCCATTGAGGATGTCAAGGATTTATTCATTTTGGTCTTATGGTAGCAGGGCTTGGTACTTTTTTGGCTTATGTACTGCCCTGATCTACTGGAAAATTGGCAAGACGGCGGCATCAACAACCACGGCCCCTCACTTGTCCGTCATGATTAACGAGGTTGGCAAGGCAGTGCATTCTCAGACTGCGATGACTCTTGAACTCAGACACAAATTGGATGACATCTTGGAGCAGATGCGTGCCTTGCAGTTGACGTTGAAGGTTTCGGAGGCTGGTGAATATTCTTAATTCATAATTGGGATTTGGTTGTTCAAGTGGAACTGTTAAAAAGTTTTTCACTGTTCAACCACAACACTCCAGGCTTATCGAGCCTGAAGGACAAATTGCCCACTGTTTACCTCCAGAGGAATTTATTCAGGCCTTGGTGAGATTATTCGGCTCCTTTCTTATCTCAAACCTACAAAGACAATAAACTGACAGACAAAGACTGACGCAATGCTCCATTTTTCCCTTCACCTCCCTTCCTGCTCCCCCCCATCGCACACCCCATCCCGGCCACCGCCCACGCCAACCCCTTCCCCTGCGGGGGCTGCACAGTTTTTAGCTGCAGCAGGACCCCATTCCCCCCAAGCTGGTGGCGGCGTGACTCTAGTTGCAGCGGCTACCACACACTCACATCGCCTCAATTTGGAAAACGGACTGTTTCAAGTTTAGTGCACATAAACAATGTCAAATGTATATGTGTTGTCTTAATTCTGATATGTGCCATTATTACGGTAAACAAGTAATAATTGTGGATTAATTGCTGTTTGTCTGTGGAATGTGAGTGTGAAATCTCGTTGTTGTAATGGACAATGATAATAAAGCTATCCATCCATCCATCCATCCATCCATCCATCCATCCATCCATCCATCCAATTTTGGTTTTGGTTTTGTTTGATTTGTTTTGATATGTTGTGTCTGTACTGTGTTGATGCTGAAATAAATTTCATTCATTCATTCATTCATTCATTCATTCATTCATTCAAAATCTTGGCCCAGTGTTTATCTGGTGATGTGAAGTTGTATCTAAATGTTTGAACAAAGTTAAGTTAATAGAAGTGCTTGGAGTTTTGACTTTAATACCAAGATATACTGGTTTCAGTTTTGTTTTGGAGTCATCTGGATTATGCTTGTAGTTTATGGAATAGTGGACAAACAAAAAGATAGTGGCTCAGAATAAAGTTAATAGATTCATATTAAACAGTCTGTCATGTTGTCATATTGGTGCTGAAGAATTTAGAAAAGTTAAGATAAGAAAGATAAGATAAGAAAAGCCTTTATTCATCCCTCAATGGGGAAATTTCAGTGTCACATCGCAGCATAGAACAGTAGGAATAGACAGAAGGGCATGCAATAAAACAAACAAGTATCTCTTAAAAACAAGAACTAAAAAGCACTGAGTGGTGGTAAAGCTAAGGCTACCATTATTCAGTTCAGTGCTGCACTTCCGAGATGATATACACAAGTTAATATGTTACCTGTTGATTATGAGTCAAACAAACTGAATCATATGTACAGTATCTATAACAACAACACTCCCAAATATATTCCATCCATTTTCTATGCCCGCTTACTCCAATTAAGGGTCGGGGGAGGCTGGAGCCTATCCCAGCAGTCATAGGGCATGATGCAGTGTACACCCTGGACGGAACGCCAGTTTGTAGCTGGGATACATATAGAGAAACAAACATATTCACACCTGCATGCACACCTACGGCCAACTTAAACTTTCCATAACTTAACATGCATGTCTTTAGATGTGGGTGGAAGCCAGAGCATCCAAAGGGAACCCACACAAACATGGGGAGAACTTGCAAACTCCACACAGAAAGGCCCCAGGTGGGACGTGACCCATGACCTTCTTGCTGTGAGGCAACAGTACTAACTAGTGATGGCCTTTTAAGCACTCATGAAGCATTTGATGCTTCTTCTGAGCCCACTAGATGGTAAATGATAATTCTAATCCAGTTACATTTTTTTCCGCAAATCTGATTGGTTAACTGTGTGATATATCTGGCGTATAATATCTGTGGAACGGTGGCAAAAGATGTATTACTCTGCACCCTGACCGGTGTTCTGATGAGCTGTCATTACTGTTGAATGTCATTCCTGTCCACACGCAGCAGTGCATGCGCACGCAACTGAGTATGCTCCGTATTGTTGGGATGTGGAACTGTCGAGACGCATCATTTGTCAGAACACCTGCTGCGTGTGCTGTTCGCGCTGTTAGCTCGGAATGAGAGAAAGTCGCATGCCGCCACCACCGACACCGCCGAAATGGGTGAATTTAAGCTACCGTAGGAAAGTATTTATGTGGATTCTGGTACAGAATTACCGTTTCACATTTGATGGATTTTCACATTTGATGGATTTTCACATTTGAAGTATTACTCTGTGCCCTGACCTCTGTAGGAGAGACACTCGCTGCTTCACGGTAAGCCTCGCCGACCTAATTACCTACAGAAAAATTAAACTGTGCAACGATGGAATGGATTAGAATAACCCCTTTGTGTCGAACATATCCGTTTTACCAGCGACGCGGCGCGAAGCCGGTAAAGCTGCATGTTTAACCGTATAACCCAGCATAAACGCCCGCCCATCATCAAACACAACACGGTTATTCCCTAAAAGGACTGCATTTATATAGTGCCTTTCCATCTGCATCAGGCGCTCAAAGCGCTTTACACATCAATGCCTCACATTCAACCCGATGTCAGGCTGCCGCCATGCAAGGCACCCACTATACGAGGTCTGTCCAAAAAGTAACGGACCTTTTTATTTTTTCAAAAACTATATGGATTTGAATCATGTGTGATTGCATCAGCCAAGCTTGAACCTTCGTTCGCATGCGTGAGTTTTTTCACGCCTGTTGGTTGCGTCATTCGCCTGTGGGCAGGCTTTGAGTGAGCACTGGTCCAGCCCCCTCATCGGATTTTTATTGTCAGGGAAATGGCAGAGCGACTGCCGCTTTGCTCCATGAAATTTTTTTCAGAAACTGTTAGAGATAGCCAGTTGGAAACCATTCGAAAGATTCAGATGGCTTTCGGTGAAGATTCTGTCAGCGTCACATAGATTACGGAGTGTTAAAACCTTTTTAAAGACGGCCCACAGCGGTGAAGGGCGCGCGGTGCACCGAGCGGCCATCGACAGGCTGGAACGACCAGATCATTTCCAAACTGAACGCTGTGTTGATCCGGGACATCGTGTGACTACCACAGAAATGGCAAGAGAGCACTTTTGAGGCACATTCCACTATTACAGGAGATTTTGTAATGAAAGACGTGCGGAGGATTTTGCGCGTCGGCACGGAGCCGCTCATGGCGCACAACAAAAAAACACCTCCTTTTTGGAAACCATTCGGAAGATTCAGACGGCTTTCGATGGCTTTTCAGTCGAGTGAGTATCCGAGAAATTGTGTAACAGCTGGACATGCCACAACATGTCCTATGAGACTTCCAACACGGAGGTGTTTTTTTTGTTGCGCGCCATGAGCGGCTCTGTGCTGATGCACGAAATCCTCCACACGTCTTTCATTACAAAATCTCCTGTAACAGTGGAATGTGCCGCAAAAGTGCTATGTCCAGCTCTCTTGCCATTTCTGTAGTAGTCACACGATGTCCCGGATCAACACAGCTTTCAGTTTGGAAATGATCTGGTCGTTCCATCCTGTCGATCGCCGCTTGGTGCGCCGCGCACCCTCCGCTGCTGTGGGCCGTCTTTAAAAAGGTTTTAACACTCCTTAATCCGTGTGATGCCGACAGAATCTTCACCGAAAGCCATCTGAATCTTTCGAATGGTTTCCAACTGGCTGTCTCTAACAGCTTCTGAAAAAAAATTCATGGAGCAAAGCGGCAGTCGCTCTGCCATTTTCCTGACAATAAAAATCAGATGAGGGGGTGGACCAGTGCTCACTCAAAGCCTGCCCACAGGCGAATGACACAACCGACAGGCGTGAAAAAACTCACGCATGCACACGAAGGTTCAAGCTTGGCTGATGCAATCACACATGATTCAAATCCATATAGTTTTTGAAAAAAATAAAAAGGTCCGTTACTTTTTGGACAGACCTTGTACACCGGGAGCAACTAGGGGTTTAAGGACCTTGCCCAAGGCCTCTTAGTGATTTTCCGGTCAGGCTGGGATTTGAACCGAGGATCCTCTGGTCTCAAGCCCAACGCTTAACAACTAGACCATCACCTCCCCAAGATAGCTCAAAGCCCAAGTCAATTCAATTTATTTCATTTATATAGTGCCAACTCCAAACAAAACTGCACTTCACATGAGTAAGATCTAACCTAGAAAGAAACCTCAAGCATACCAGAGTCAGAAGGGTGACCCACTGCTTAGGCTATTCTAACAGTTACAAGGATTTTACAAAGGTTTTACAAAGCTGAAAAAACAGAAAACCAGAATAACATCAAAAACACAGTCCATTATTGAGATGGCCACGCAAGCAAGGCACATTAGTTTCCTTACAATCCTTTTCTTCATAGACACAGCCATCTAGGGGGCTCAGAAACAAAACTAAAAAGACTTCACGAGGCCTCAGTTGAACATCACTAGTGCTAACCATTGAGCCACTGTGCTGCCTCTCCCGAATGTAAGAAAGCTAATTTGCTTGTTTTATTGTCAACAATCTTGGATATTTTAGTAAAAACAACTTTTATTTTAATTTGCAGTTGTCTTCAGTTGATCATACAGATGTTTTATTGTCAACGATCTTTGTTATTTTAGTAAAAACAACTTTTATCATACTAGTGCTAAGTTGTGAAATGATTTAGAGTATTTTGTGATTTAATAGTGTCCTGTGCTGACAATGGAGGAACACTCCCTCTGTGCTCTGAGCTTTTTTGTGTCTCGTGTTTGGTCACACATGCACATTTAGTGCATGTGAGTCCCACCCTGTGAAACTGTTACTCCTTCCTGTGTTTATAAAGAGACAAGAGTACTCACTACTCACCACATAGCTGTTGAAGGTCCCTTCCCACACCAAGATGGAAAGTCGCAGCAATATGTTTAAAAACTGCATTTAATGACTAAAAATGTCTCTGACCAAGAACATGGTCGAACTACAGTCCACAAATGTTTGGGTTTTTCCCATGTAAAGAGATGTTCACACTTTATAAAGGCTCCAACTGCCTTTCATTCTGCTTAATGTGGACAGAAGGAGGGTGAGGGTGGTTGGAGAAGGGATGTTTTGGGAAGGTTGGCCAATGAGGGAAGCTTTCTTATGATCCTGAAACAGAGTTAATCCATCATCTTGTGGCAGAAATAAAGATTTAGGGCAACATTATTTAGCCAAAATATATGTAAGTTAAACAGTTGTCCCCCATTTTCCATCATCCTTCTGGTGTCCACTAACCATCCAGCACGTAGCAGGCACACCTGTGGAGTATGACAAAACAAAGTTACTTTTGCGATTTATCTGGTCCATCAAAGCCCACCACTAATTAAAGCCCACACATCCTCATTATGTCCTCTTTTAATTTGGTGTGCTACAAGATCATCAGTTTTTTTTTTGTTTTTTTTAATTATTGTCCACACAGTCTGGGTAGGATGGACAAACTCACTCCCTCATTCTACATTGTTACCAGCAGAGGGAATACATTTGAATGTTAATTTATTAATAAACTAGTGCATTGCCCATGGGAATCCCTGGGTTTTAGATTGGGTAGTGTTTAGAAAATAAGTAGCTGACATTTTTCAAGGGTGGTAATAAAGAATCTATAATGATTTGGAATGGTGTATGAGTCTAGAATGTAATTGTCAACATCCATTATTCACTGTTGTTAGGTAATATCCCAAATTTCTCCAAAAATATTAGTCCTATCAACATTCCGTTTTGGCAGCGTTCATCCTTGACCCAAAATACATAAGCATATCAAACAGTAAATGTCAACTCTCCCCAGTTTGTCCGTGATTGAAGTTAAACACACGCACATACACAGAGGCCACTTGGCTTTTAATATATAGACAAGGTTGGGTAGGATTACTTTGAAAAAATACATGTGGATTACATGTATGTATGTACATACATTTGGATTACTTGTAATCTGATTACTTTGGGATTACATTTCAAAGTAATCCTACCCAACCCTGTATATAGATGATTTACTGCCCCCTGCTGGAATGGCATGTGAGTCTATAATATAATTGTTAATGTCCATTCTTCACTGTTGTTAGCTAATATCCCTAATTTCTCCAAAGATATTAGTCCTATCAACTTTACGTTTTTGTGGCGTTCATCCTTGACCCAAAATACATAATCATACAAAACTGCAAACATCAGCTCTCCCCAGTTTCTCCTTGTTCAAAGCCATACACACACGCACACACACGTACACAGAGGCCACTTGGCTTTTAATATATAGATACATTTTTCACAGCTTCAAAAGCAGAAACAGATTGACAGATTTTGAAATCAAAATCCACCAGTTGGATCCCGAAGAAGCAGTCATTGAGGAAAGAGTAGAAAAAAGTATTTGGAAATGTGCATGTACACACACACACACACACACACATGTGCCACTCGACCATGTGATGCTGTAATGGTGCTGGAAATCTTTTTCCATTTGAAGTGAAGCAGATTGTGTTTTTCAGCTCTTCAGAGGTTGTCCAGCCCTCTCATCCCTGACTGCAGTTATTTCATCTTCTCAACGACCGGCTGCTTGTGTTAATGGTGTCAGCACTGACTTAATTGTGCTTGGCGCTCCGACTGCACCGAGCGGGTGCAAGTTTTGTGATGGAGGATCAAGCTGTCGGTGATGTCCGGGCCTGTGGATCATCTTGAGATTGTAAAACCAACTTCAGAACAACACGGATCAACATACGATTAATTGAGAGTTAAAAATTTGGCGTGTTATAGGTGCTGTAAGTAATTTATCTTATTTCACACATTATTCTGACACCCATAATTTTTTGCTTTGCTTGTTTCCCTTTATAATCAGTGTTAGACATTCAGGTGGTGCACACAGTCAGGATAGAACAGTGATTAACGGAACAAACGATGAATTGGAATTACCTCAGTGAACGTCCTTTGGTTGGTTTTAAGGTGCCCTAAGAAGTATTTTACCTTGACTCCACAATTTTATTTATTTATACGGTACCAAATCACAACATAAGTCACGCCAAGGAACTTGGCAAGCTATCTTGCCAACACCCCTGACGAGCACATTGGTCACAGTGGTGAGGAAAAACTCTCTCAGTACTTATTTGAGGAAGAAACCTCAAGCAGACCAGACTCATAGAGGTGACCCACCGCTTAGGCCATTCAAACAATAACAGAGATCAAATAAAGTACAACAAACATGCAAAACACGAACAAGAAAACGACTTAAAAACAATTTAAAAGCCCTGTTGTGGGAGAACACTTGTTCTCAAAGCAAACTGAAGAATACTGTTGAAGTGGCAGACCAATAAGCAGTATCGCTACGAGCAGTAGTACTGTTAAAATATTAACGATTCCCATTCCTGTTTCTAAATAAAATGTTTATCTTTGACTGTTTGTTGCCTCTGAACTTAAATTATTACTTCAAGGTCCTGCTAACTGTCATCTCTGTGCAGTAGGTTAAAAATCTGCCATTAATAATACTCCTCTAACATGTTGCCAAATTAGTCTTTCAAAAAGCCCAAAATATCAGCACTTGCAGAGGGCTTCACCTCTCCTAGGATCCATACAGATACAGCCCAAAACCTCAGCCTGACTTGACAAGTGTTAAAAATAATAAGAATAAGAATACTAACAGTAATAATAACAATAATAATAATAATAATAATAAAAACTAGAAGCACTCAGAGAGCGCAAACCTCCGCCAAGGCCATAGGGTCCCTGACGTCACATGGAATACCCTTTGGCAACGAGACTTATTCCACGTATTCATGCATCTACCATCATGTTTCAGATTCAGTGGTTAAACCCTTAGATCTTCAGCAAATGTATTTATAAAGACAAACTGCATGAACTACACGTTTTTTTTTTAAATTTTCTAATAAGTTCATTCAATGAGGAGAAACAAATGTAAAATTATTATTGTGTCGTAACTTAATTTTTCTTCAGCCTTCATGAAGTTAGAAGTTAGTCCAAGATACACCCCTGGTAAAAATTTCATTGAAATCCGTTGAGGATTTTTTGAGTTATCCTGCTAACAAACCAACCAACCACCCAACAAAAAAACGGATGCGACCGAAAACATAACATCCTTGGCAGAGGTAAAAAGATCCTGGTTTGGCCTCCTGGGTTCAGACTTTGGTGTTGACACAAGAAAACATGACTCAGCGATTTCCTTTCACTGAATTTGAACAGAGCTTTTTCTTTTCTGAGAAAGTGCTTCACATTTCCTGCCTGTGTTCCAAGAATGTTCCCTGTGTTCCCTGTGAATTTCAAGTGACTGGCAGTAATAGGACTGTGCTGAGCACAGACAGAGGGACGAAAAGCTTGCATAAAAAATCACTGCAAAAAAAAAAAACATTCAAAAATCATTTTACATTGACACTTTTGTCAACTATTGCTAATTAACAAACACCAACACAATTTATCATCATGCCCATTTGCAATCACATTATTCAATAAACTGTAAAGCTCAAATAAACAACTGTAAATCAGAAAAACAATCCGATTCAGTTCCAATTTTGATTAAATACATGTTGCATTGTAACATAAAACACATTTTGCAATGTCGTACACGTTACTGACCTGAAAACAAATTAATGACGAGCTAAAACAAAAATTTAATTCATGATGCAAATCAAGGAGCCATCCTGGGAGATATCAGTCTTGCTCACCCCCTACTGGTCAGGATTAAGTACTGCCGTAATAAATAATTAGGTTTCAGTATTTACATTATAAATCTGCACAGTTTTTCCTGCTGTAAATAAAAGTAAAACTAAAGCTGCCTTCAATGCCCATTTTGAAAAATGAAAACCATACAGATTCTGTCATTTACTTGCTGGCTTGCCTCTACTGGTGGTTGGCTCTCACTGCGGTATTGTATCACTTCCTGTTCCGGAGCACAGCGGTGTTTTTCTGTATCTGTTAGCTGTTTAATCTGCGCAGTTAGATTGATCTAGTTATCTAGATTACGATTTGTTTCCCAGTGTAATCTTTACGTGCCTTAACTAAAGCACTCCTGCTGAATCACCTCTAAATTATTTACACATTATTCACTTTGCGTGTTTTTAGGAATCCGCTAGCTTAGCGTAGCTACTAGCTCTTAGCCGATTTAGCATGGCAGCTTCTCCTGTCTCTCCCGCACTTTTCTGCTCTGGGTGTGAAATGTTTAGTTATTCCTCGGCCTCCTTTAGCAGTAACGGTACTTGTAATAAGTGTAGCTTATTTGTAGCTTTGGAGGCCAGGCTGGGCGAATTGGAGGCTCGGCTCCGCACCGTGGAAAATTCTACAGTTAGCCAGGCCCCTGTAGTCGGTGCGGACCAAGGTAGCTTAGCCGCCGTTAGTTCCCCCCTGGCAGATCCCGAGCAGCCGGGAAAGCAGGCCGACTGGGTGACTGTGAGGAGGAAGCGTAGCCCTAAACAGAAGCCCCGTGTACACCGCCAACCCGTTCACATCTCTAACCGTTTTTCCCCACTCGACGACACACCCGCCGAGGATCAAACTCTGGTTATTGGCGACTCTGTTTTGAGAAATGTGAAGTTAGCGACACCAGCAACCATAGTCAATTGTCTTCCGGGGGCCAGAGCAGGCGACATTGAAGGAAATTTGAAACTGCTGGCTAAGGCTAAGCGTAAATTTGGTAAGATTGTAATTCACGTCGGCAGTAATGACACCCGGTTACGCCAATCGGAGGTCACTAAAATTAACATTAAATCGGTGTGTAACTTTGCAAAAACAATGTCGGACTCTGTAGTTTTCTCTGGGCCCCTCCCCAATCGGACCGGGAGTGACATGTTTAGCCGCATGTTCTCCTTGAATTGCTGGCTGTCTGAGTGGTGTCCAAAAAATGAGGTGGGCTTCATAGATAATTGGCAAAGCTTCTGGGGAAAACCTGGTCTTGTTAGGAGAGACGGCATCCATCCCACTTTGGATGGAGCAGCTCTCATTTCTAGAAATCTGGCCAATTTTCTTAAATCCTCCAAACCGTGACTATCCAGGGTTGGGACCAGGAAGCAGAGTTGTAGTCTTACACACCTCTCTGCAGCTTCTCTCCCCCTGCCATCCCCTCATTACCCCATCCCCGTAGAGACGGTGCCTGCTCCCAGACTACCAATAACCAGCAAAAATCTATTTAAGCATAAAAATTCAAAAAGAAAAAATAATATAGCACCTTCAACTGCACCACAGACTAAAACAGTTAAATGTGGTCTATTAAACATTAGGTCTCTCTCTTCTAAGTCCCTGTTGGTAAATGATATAATAATTGATCAACATATTGATTTATTCTGCCTAACAGAAACCTGGTTACAGCAGGATGAATATGTTAGTTTAAATGAGTCAACACCCCCGAGTCACACTAACTGTCAGAATGCTCGTAGCACGGGCCGGGGAGGAGGATTAGCAGCAATCTTCCATTCCAGCTTATTAATTAATCAAAAACCCAGACAGAGCTTTAATTCATTTGAAAGCTTGTCTCTTAGTCTTGTCCATCCAATTGGAAGTCCCAAAAAACAGTTTTATTTGTTATTATCTATCGTCCACCTGGTCGTTACTGTGAGTTTCTCTGTGAATTTTCAGACCTTTTGTCTGACTTAGTGCTTAGCTCAGATAAGATAATTATAGTGGGCGATTTTAACATCCACACAGATGCTGAGAATGACAGCCTCAACACTGCATTTAATCTATTATTAGACTCTATTGGCTTTGCTCAAAAAGTAAATGAGTCCACCCACCACTTTAATCCTATCTTAGATCTTGTTCTGACTTATGGTATGGAAATAGAACACTTAACAGTATTCCCTGAAAACTCCCTTCTGTCTGATCATTTCTTAATAACATTTACATTTACTCTGATGGACTACCCAGCAGTAGGGAATAAGTTTCATTACACTAGAAGTCTTTCAGAAAGCGCTGTAACTAGGTTTAAGGATATGATTCCTTCTTTATGTTCTCTAATGCCATATAACAACACAGTGCAGAGTAGCTACCTAAACTCTGTAAGGGAGATAGAGTATCTCGTCAATAGTTTTACATCCTCATTGAAGACAACTTTGGATGCTGTAGCTCCTCTGAAAAAGAGAGCTTTAAATCAGAAGTGTCTGACTCCGTGGTATAACTCACAAACTCGTAGCTTAAAGCAGATAACCCGTAAGTTGGAGAGGAAATGGCGTCTCACTAATTTAGAAGATCTTCACTTAGCCTGGAAAAAGAGTCTGTTGCTCTATAAAAAAGCCCTCCGTAAAGCTAGGACATCTTTCTACTCATCACTAATTGAAGAAAATAAGAACAACCCCAGGTTTCTTTTCAGCACTGTAGCCAGGCTGACAAAGAGTCAGAGCTCTATTGAGCTGAGTATTCCATTAACTTTAACTAGTAATGACTTCATGACTTTCTTTGCTAACAAAATTTTAACTATTAGAGAAAAAATTACTCATAACCATCCCAAAGACGTATCGTTATCTTTGACTGCTTTCAGTGATGCCGGTATTTGGTTAGACTCTTTCTCTCCGATTGTTCTGTCTGAGTTATTTTCATTAGTTACTTCATCCAAACCATCAACATGTTTATTAGACCCCATTCCTACCAGGCTGCTCAAGGAAGCCCTACCATTATTTAATGCTTCGATCTTAAATATGATCAATCTATCTTTGTTAGTTGGCTATGTACCACAGGCTTTTAAGGTGGCAGTAATTAAACCATTACTTAAAAAGCCATCACTTGACCCAGCTATCTTAGCTAATTATAGGCCAATCTCCAACCTTCCTTTTCTCTCAAAAATTCTTGAAAGGGTAGTTGTAAAACAGCTAACTGATCATCTGCAGCGGAATGGTCTATTTGAAGAGTTTCAGTCAGGTTTTAGAATTCATCATAGTACAGAAACAGCATTAGTGAAGGTTACAAATGATCTTCTTATGGCCTCGGACAGTGGACTCATCTCTGTGCTTGTTCTGTTAGACCTCAGTGCTGCTTTTGATACTGTTGACCATAAAATTTTATTACAGAGATTAGAGCATGCCATAGGTATTAAAGGCACTGCGCTGCGGTGGTTTGAATCATATTTGTCTAATAGATTACAATTTGTTCATGTAAATGGGGAATCTTCTTCACAGACTAAAGTTAATTATGGAGTTCCACAAGGTTCTGTGCTAGGACCAATTTTATTCACTTTATATATGCTTCCCTTAGGCAGTATTATTAGACGGTATTGCTTAAATTTTCATTGTTACGCAGATGATACCCAGCTTTATCTATCCATGAAGCCAGAGGACACACACCAATTAGCTAAACTGCAGGATTGTCTTACAGACATAAAGACATGGATGACCTCTAATTTCCTGCTTTTAAACTCAGATAAAACTGAAGTTATTGTACTTGGCCCCACAAATCTTAGAAACATGGTGTCTAACCAGATCCTTACTCTGGATGGCATTACCCTGACCTCTAGTAATACTGTGAGAAATCTTGGAGTCATTTTTGATCAGGATATGTCATTCAAAGCGCATATTAAACAAATATGTAGGACTGCTTTTTTGCATTTACGCAATATCTCTAAAATCAGAAAGGTCTTGTCTCAGAGTGATGCTGAAAAACTAATTCATGCATTTATTTCCTCTAGGCTGGGCTATTGTAATTCATTATTATCAGGTTGTCCTAAAAGTTCCCTAAAAAGCCTTCAGTTAATTCAAAATGCTGCAGCTAGAGTACTGACGGGGACTAGAAGGAGAGAGCATATCTCACCCATATTGGCCTCTCTTCATTGGCTTCCTGTTAATTCTAGAATAGAATTTAAAATTCTTCTTCTTACTTATAAGGTTTTGAATAATCAGGTCCCATCTTATCTTAGGGACCTCGTAGTACCATATCACCCCAATAGAGCGCTTCGCTCTCAGACTGCAGGCTTACTTGTAGTTCCTAGGGTTTGTAAGAGTAGAATGGGAGGCAGAGCCTTCAGCTTTCAGGCTCCTCTCCTGTGGAACCAGCTCCCAATTCAGATCAGGGAGACAGACACCCTCTCTACTTTTAAGATTAGGCTTAAAACTTTCCTTTTTGCTAAAGCTTATAGTTAGGGCTGGATCAGGTGACCCTGAACCATCCCTTAGTTATGCTGCTATAGACGTAGACTGCTGGGGGGTTCCCATGATGCACTGTTTCTTTCTCTTTTTGCTCTGTATGCACCACTCTGCATTTAATCATTAGTGATTGATCTCTGCTCCCCTCCACAGCATGTCTTTTTCCTGGTTCTCTCCCTCAGCCCCAACCAGTCCCAGCAGAAGACTGCCCCTCCCTGAGCCTGGTTCGGCTGGAGGTTTCTTCCTGTTAAAAGGGAGTTTTTCCTTCCCACTGTAGCCAAGTGCTTGCTCACAGGGGGTCGTTTTGACCGTTGGGGTTTTACATAATTATTGTATGGCCTTGCCTTACAATATAAAGCGCCTTGGGGCAACTGTTTGTTGTGATTTGGCGCTATATAAAAAAAAATTGATTGAATTGATAAAAGGATGCCTGGATGTCTTTGGTACTCGGTCCCTCAATGTGGCACATTTCTCTGTGCATGATCCAACACATAGGTGCCTCAATGTTGAGGACCCCAGCAACTGGAGAAGACCAAGGGACGCCCACACTTCACCCGTCCACCTGTCTGTAGCAAATCAGTTGTTACTTTCAAGATGTGGGGATGGACCGTTTGTCTGCCTGGAGTGGTTGCTATGCAGTTTCCAAGGTGGTTCTGTAGTGCCGTGGATGTGACAGCTTCCAGCACATGCTGCCAGGCCTAACTTCAGAAAAAGATGGAGTCATGTAGATGTTCCCCAGCAGAGTGCTGCATTATCACTATACACACCTTTGTCAGTCACAGAGAAAGAGAGAGAGAGAGAGAGAGAGAGAGAGAGAGAGAGAGAGAGAGAGAGAGAGAGAGAGAGAGAGAAAACAGCATTTTTTTTATACTTCAGGCAGCTTGAAAATCAGCATCAATTAACAAGATGTGATTTGACTACCAAACTTTGAAATCGTGGTGCTGTCTTAGAAGAAACATTTGGCCCAAAGAGTGACAATTGAATGTTTTCGCACAGAATTTTCCTGCCTGCTGGTAGAAGAGGTTCCCACTTGACTGTCGAGCACGAGATTTTGCAAAGTTGACTGGAGTTTCCTTCACAGCTGACTGGATGATTGGCCACTCAGCTTTGTGACACGACAATCAGCCTTATGCAGCTGTTCAATGTGGCCGCCCCAGCTGCCCATTTGGGAGGGTCACTTTAAAAATGGTTTCTGGGGGTAGTGGTCCGTGTCCTATATCTTGTACTCACAGGCCTGCTCTCCTCCTGCATGTGGGGCAGATTGATGTGTGTCTCCACGGTGTGGCTGGTCTGGGTCTCCTGAGGGTACTCCAGAGCCTGTTGGTGGTAGCGGTGTTGACCTTTGGCCCGCCTATCTAATCATCACCCGTGTCCTGTCTCACTGTCACTGGAGTACTTGGTGTTGGATGGGTGTTGTGGCTCGAGGATCTCTGTGTGTGTGGCCGGATCCTGCCAGCCATGAGGGGTAAATGTAGTGCTGATGGAAGTCTTGAATTTTGTTTTAACCACTGGTTGTGGCATAGACACTTTATTTTCTTCATGCTCAAGGGTTTATTAAAAAATGTATTTTCCCTCACACTTGTCTGGTAGTCCAGAGATATGCCTGCCCAAATTAATTTTTAATTGCCCCTTTTCCCTAAAAAAAAAAAAACATAAAAAAAAAAAAATGCTATGTTAAATTGTTCAAAAAGATTGTTGGATATTACCATGGAAAACCTTAAGGGCCCCTTCACACATAGTACAAATAAGTACAAATCAGGGCGAATCACAGCGGAACAGCTCGTATGAATGAACCACGAAAACATCAAGCTGACGGGCAGGCGTGCACGATCCCGCTGCGACGGTATTGTGCACGCGACAGTGTTGTGTGAGCAGGAACACAATGCAAGTAGCTGGGACGTGGTGCACCACATCGCGCTGCTGATAAAAAAAAAATAAAAATGAGCTGTATAATTAGTGAATATCACTGGGTTGATAGAAATAATAAATAAAAGGGGATGCAATACAGAACCCTGCGGTTAAATAACCCTGCTTAAATAAAAAAATAAATGCCACTCACGGGATTCAAACCTGCACACTCTGATTACCAGACGGAAACTTTACCACTGCGCTACAATCAGTCTTATAACAGGAGCGTGAAATGGCTAAAATCAACAAGCAGATAAATGTTCATTCATTCATCTTCTACCGCTGAGTCCAATTAAGGGTCGCAGGGGGCTGGAGCCTATCCCAGCAGTCACAGAGCGCAAGGCGGGGTACACCCAGGACAGGACGCCAGTCTGTCGCAGACAGATAAATGAATTATTTTAAAAAAGGGGAAAAAAGCGCTATGATAACTGACCAAACGGCATTTGTTATGGCGTATTTCTGCTGATACGTGACTGAAAGTGGTGTATTTGTCACAGCGTTGGCTTGTCATATGGTCCTGTGGCATGCCGCTCACAGGACACTCGTGTTGGGCCCAACACACGTGTCCTGTCAGACAGACATGACATTCAGATCTCCTGCTGTGTGTCCACATGAACTGTCGGTTTCTCCAGCCCGTCGCAATAGCGATATATGTTTTTTATGTATGTCCACGTGAGGACAGCAAGCAGACACGCACGTCACAATGGACAGTTGTTCATCCATGTCCATCCAAACACAGTACGTGTTCTCCATCTGGGACATCCAGAACCACAGATCTCCGCAGCTGCTGCTGTCAGCGGCCACACCCACTGTCAGTTCAGCGCAAACACCAACGTGTCACTGTGTCTGTCACGGAGTCTGTGGTCAGCAGCTGTCACCGTCCCCCGTGTGAGCATGTCTGTGCAGCATGTATATCAGCATTTTATGCAAGTGTGGGGGGGGTGAGCGACAAACATGCAGACCACATGTGTGTTGCTGTTTGCAAAACCACACTCGTGGGGGCACTTAGACAAATTTCACTGCCAGCTCGACAGTGATCGTCTGCTGACTGATTTCGTGTTAATAGTGCAAATGGCCACATGTTTTCTAAGTGGCATGCGAGCGGCGTTAGATGTGCGTGTGTGTTACCTGGAATTTGGCCGACACCTACCGGGAGAGGGTTCCATGGGCTCTCACAGGGCACACTCTGTCTTTCAGCCGCTGGTGTGTGAAAATAGTTGTAGCAACAGGTGTACGAGGCGTTAGAGGCAGCTATGATTTTACTCAGATTGCAATTACTCTATACAATACATTGTAATTGTAATGTGTTATATTAATGCATCAAACAATACTGATTCTGTAAGTGCAACTCTTCCTCAACTGCTCTCTGGATTCTTATTAAACTGTACACAATGGTTGGATGCCACGTGACAATTTGCATGAAGGAAAATAACTGCAGTCCTTCAAGGGGAGATAGCATTTGAACTTTTTTAATATAGAAAATGTCAATTACAAGTATAGAGATTTCTTGCTCCTTTTGTCTTTCTATTTACGGAATTCTTTTTCCTCCTCGACAATGGCTACCATTGATGGTGACGCTTTTATCTGACGATGATTTAGTGAGGCTCTCCTCCTCTCTTTGGCTCCTCTGTTTCAGGATTGGCCGACTGTCATCAAAAGAGATGGCAGTTTGATTACCGAGTGGATGTTCCTATTTATCGCCCCGCATGTGCCCCTTAGCTCTATATCGTGTTTCAATTAAATTGGGATTTGGAAGCAGCTTGCTGCAACCCAAGTCAGTCCTCATAATTCATTAAGAGGTGCAATCACGCATGGAAGAGTTCACTGGAGAAAGTGAAGAGGGAGGCAGGAGCAGTAGTGAATCAGAGGAGCAGTGGGCTGTAAAAGCACCATTGGACTAATGATATTAAAATTAGATTTTTTAAAACGATCAATAATGGTCTCTGCACTAAATGATAACTTTTTGAGACATTAAAATTTGTTTCTTTGATCGAGATTAACCTTTGTCCATTTCAGCAAGAACCGGAAGTCCCAGCAGACTACTGTGCACTCCAGGGGGTTGTCTAAAATATGTTGATGAATAACCGCTTGCTTGCTTTCACCATATAAAATTTGCCCTTTTTAAACCACCTGCCAGCTATGACTTCAATTACTGTGATCACCTCCTTCTATTCTGAAAAGGGAGCTGACAAATCCAAACATACAGACCCTTTTAAAAGTGATTTTCTTTCTTTCTTTTTTGTCTACACTGAGTACATGTTGGTTTGAGATCAAACTAAGCACAGTACATGGGGTCATTCATGTCAAATCAAGGACTGCTCCATGTACTTCTCGCTCATTTTTAATAAAGATCACCAATGCTTGCATTCATGCACAATCCAAAGTTTCAGGGCCGCGTTGCAAATACTTTGCGAGATATCGCCATATGACTGTGCAAGGTACATGTCACATTTTTCCTGATAATTGTGGCTTCTTGGGGTTCTTTTCTGTGTTTTAGATTCTTGTAAATATCCAATTTGAGCAGTGAATTTTACAGTAAAAAATGGCATGAATAATATCAAAATATCAATGATTTGTGATCTTAAAATAGCCTCCCTATTTTATAGCCTCCCTATATTTTTTTTTTTTACTCAAAAAGCAAGTCCTCCTGGCTGTGTAATTCATAATAAAAAATGAAACTCTCTTCCATCCATCCATTTTCTTCCGCTTTATCCGGAGTCGTGTCGCGGGGGCAGCAGCTGAAGCAAAGAACTCTCTTCAAATATTATACTAGATTATAAATAAATTCTTCTAAGTCTATAACTTGTGCGGGCCCTGATATACAGTGCATCCAGAAATTATTCACAGCGCTTCACTTTTTCTACATTTTGTTATGTTACAGCCTTATTCCTAAATTGCGTAAATTCATTTTTTCCCCTCAAATTTCTACCTGCAACACCCCATAAGGACACCATGAAAAAGGTTTTTTGAGTTAAAAAAAAAAAATATATATATATATATATATATATATATATATATATATATATATATATATATATATATATATATATATATATATATATATACAGTGGTCCCTATAACGCAGTTCACCTTTCACGGCCTCGGAGTTTCGCGGATTTTTTTAGTGCAATTTTGCATGCTTTTTTTTTTTTACAGAGCATTGTGTTCTTCTTTCTCATCAGGCGGGCCGGTCGTGGCACAGGTCGGCATCACCGCGATTGGCTAAGGGAGAGCACACGCACTGTCAATCAGTCTCTTCCGTGCCGTGTCTCCTGTACAGTACAGAATGCGGTCAGCTTGCCAGATTTGTTTATAAGAATCTTCTTGCCCAGAAGAAAAAAAGAGCGCCAACAACTACCTATAACTGTTTTCTTCACTTGAACGAAGACACCTGCACCGAGGCCTTCAGTGGAAAAAGCTGCTACAGCAGAGCGGCACTAGGACGAAGGGGCACGATCAGAGGAACTGTGAAATACTGTTCAGTCACTATTAATAATTTCTCATGTGTCCAACCTTGTAGGTTGATCATTAAAATTAAATTCGTTAGTTCTAAAAGCCATCATAATTATTTATAGGAAAACGTTCTATTTTTATTTCTCAAACATATATTTGGGCCTTGATCTTTGGTTTCATTCTATAATACCGGACTTATTTTTCTACTAAGGTTTGAAAAGTGAGAAAATGTTAATACCTCTTTGAGAAAAGTGTATAAAGTGTGTAGTGAGGGGTTTTACAGCCTTAAAACGTCTAGAATAATTGTAAAAAAATAACGCTGACCACTTCGCGGATTTCGCCTATTGCGGTTTATTTAACGTAACTCCCGCGATAAACGAGGGACCTATATATACGTATATATTATATACAGTGAGGAAAATAAGTATTTGAACACCCTGCGATTTTGCAAGTTCTCCCACTAAGAAATCATGGAGGGGTCTGAAATTTTCATCTTAGGTGCATATGTGTCCGGAAAACCCTCACAGTATGTGGGTACCCACGATGGTCCCTGGACAAAGTGCAGAAGTCCCAGAGAACAAAGAGACCAGATAGACAGCAGACGGAGACAAGAAGAAGAGGAGTGTCTCTCCCTTATTTAGCAGGAGTAGGGGAAAAACTACAGAGGATCTTCAGACAGCACAAAATCCCACTTTACTTTAAACCGGCTAACACCTTGAGACAGAAATTAGTTCACCCTAAGGACAGGATCCCTAGTTACAAACAGAGCAATGTAGTGTATTCTATCAGATGTCAGGAGAACTGTAACGAACACTACATAGGTGAGACTAAGCAACCTTTACACAAAAGGCTATACCAGCACCGCAGAGAGGGCACCAGTGGACCTCAGTCTGCAGTTCATCTCCACCTTAAAGACACTAACCACACGTTTGAGGACAAGGAAGTTAAAATATTAGCCAGAGAGAAGAAATGGTTTGAGAGAAGGGTCAAGGAGGCATTCTTTGTGAAACGTTTGAAACCCAGCATTAACCGGGCAGGGGGTTCTGAGACACGCTTTATCCCCTGTTTACAATGGGGTACTCAGGTCAAAGCAGTTTCAGTCTTTTGTTCACAGTAATGAGTCATTCACTTCATCAGCAGAGTCATCAAGGGAGCCATCAGGAAAGGGACAGCTGCCCTGTCATTCGGAGGGTGCTAACTATCAATCAATCAATCAACTTTTTTCTTATATAGCGCCAAATCACAACAAACAGTTGCCCCAAGGCGCTCCATATTGTAAGGCAAGGCCATACAATAATTATGAAAAACCCCAACGGTCAAAACGACCCCCTATGAGCAAGCACTTGGCAACAGTGGGAAGGAAAAACTCCCTTTTAACAGGAAGAAACCTCCAGCAGAACCAGGCTCAGGGAGGGGCAGTCTTCTGCTGAGACTGGTTGGGGCTGAGGGAAAAAACCAGGAAAAAGACATGCCGTGAAGGGGGGCAGAGATCGATCACTAATGATTAAATGCAGAGTGGTGCATACAGAGCAAAAAGAGAAAGAAACAGTGCATCATGGGAACCCCCCCACAATCTACGTCTAAAGCAGCATAACCAAGGGATGGTCCAGGGTCACCCGACCCAGCCCTAACTATAAGCCTTAGCGAAAAGGAAAGTTTTAAGCCTAATCTTAAAAGTAGAGAGGGTATCTGTCTCCCTGATCTGAATTGGGAGCTGGTTCCACAGGAGAGGAGCCTGAAAGCTGAAGGCTCTGCCTCCCATTCTACTCTTACAAACCCTAGGAACTACAAGTAAGCCCGCAGTCTGAGAGCGAAGCGCTCTAATGGGGTAATATGGTACTACAAGGTCCCTAAGATAAGATGGGACCTGATTATTCAAAACCTTATAAGTAAGAAGAAGAATTTTAAATTCTATTCTAGAATTAACAGGAAGCCAATGAAGAGAGGCCAACACGGGTGAGATATGCTCTCTCCTGCTAGTCCCCGTCAGTACTCTAGCTGCAGCATTCTGAACCAACTGAAGGCTTTTTAGGGAACTTTTAGGACAACCTGATAATAATGAATTACAATAGTCCAGCCTAGAGGAAATAAATGCATGAATTAGTTTTTCAGCATCACTCTGAGACAAGACCTTTCTGATTTTAGAGATATTGCGTAAATGCAAAAAGGCAGTCCTACATATTTGTTTAATATGCGCTTTGAATGACATATCCTGATCAAAAATGACTCCAAGATTTCTCACAGTATTACTAGAGATCAGGGAAATGCCATCCAGAGTAACGATCTGGTTAGACACCATGCTTCTAAGATTTGTGGGGCCAAGTACAATAACTTCAGTTTTATCTGAGTTTAAAAGCAGGAAATTAGAGGTCATCCATGTCTTTATGTCTGTAAGACAATCCTGCAGTTTAGCTAATTGGTGTGTATCCTCTGGCTTCATGGATAGATAAAGCTGGGTATCATCTGCGTAACAATGAAAATTTAAGCAATACCGTCTAATAATACTGCCTAAGGGAAGCATGTATAAAGTGAATAAAATTGGTCCTAGCACAGAACCTTGTGGAACTCCATAATTAACTTTAATCTGTGAAGAAGATTCCCCATTTACATGAACAAACTGTAATCTATTAGACAAATATGATTCAAACCACCGCAGCGCAGTGCCTTTAATACCTATGACATGCTCTAATCTCTGTAATAAAATTTTATGGTCAACAGTATCAAAAGCAGCACTGAGGTCCAACAGAACAAGCACAGAGATAAGTCCACTGTCCGAAGCCATAAGAAGATCATTTGTAACCTTCACTAATGCTGTTTCTGTACTATGATGAATTCTAAAACCTGACTGAAACTCTTCAAATAGACCATTCCTCTGCAGGTGATCAGTTAGCTGTTTTACAACTACCCTCTCAAGAATCTTTGAGAGAAAAGGAAGGTTGGAGATTGGCCTATAATTAGCTAAGATAGCTGGGTCAAGTGATGGCTTTTTAAGTAATGGTTTAATTACTGCCACCTTAAAGGCCTGTGGTACATAACCAACTAACAAAGATAGATTGATCATATTTAAGATTGAAGCATTAAATAATGGTAGGACTTCCTTGAGCAGCCTGGCAGGAATGGGGTCTAATAAACATGTTGATGGTTTGGATGAAGTAACTAATGAAAATAACTCAGACAGAACAATCGGAGAGAAAGAGTCTAACCAAATACCGGCATCACTGAAAGCAGCCAAAGATAACGATACATCTTTGGGATGGTTATGAGTAATTTTTTCTCTAATAGTCAAAATTTTGTTAGCAAAGAAAGTCATGAAGTCATTACTAGTTAAAGTTAATGGAATACTCAGCTCAATAGAGCTCTGACTCTTTGTCAGCCTAGCTACAGTGCTGAAAAGAAACCTGAGGTTATTCTTATTTTCTTCAATTAGTGATGAGTAGAAAGATGTCCTAGCTTTACGGAGGGCTTTTTTATAGAGCAACAAACTCTTTTTCCAGGCTAAGTGAAGATCTTCTAAATTAGTGAGACGCCATTTCCTCTCCAACTTACGGGTTATCTGCTTTAAGCTACGAGTTTGTGAGTTATACCACGGAGTCAGACACTTCTGATTTAAAGCTCTCTTTTTCAGAGGAGCTACAGCATCCAAAGTTGTCTTCAAAGAGGATGTAAAACTATTGACGAGATACTCTAGAGCACAATAGGTGCTAATTAGAGCTATTGTTTAGTCACTAGCCTATAGCAGTCTGCCTCTCGGTAGGAGGGGTCTGGTTAAGTTTAAAACTCCAGCTTTTGTGACTTCTTAATTATTCTTCTCTACAAGAGTCAAGACAGAAGTCAGACCACCAGAGCAAGAATTTTAGCTGAGGAAGCTTCTGCGATTTGAAGCGAAATGTCCTCGCGTCAAGCAACCCAGTCCAGTCGAAGATTCAAGGTTCTCTACTTAGGTGCATATCCACTGTGAGAGACATAATCTAAAAAAAAATTCCGGAAATCACAATGTATGATTTTTTTAAATAATTTATTTGTATGTTACTGCTGCAAATAAGTATTTGAACACCTACCAACCAGCAAGAATTCTGGCTCACACAGACATGTTAATTTCTCTTTAAGAAGCCCTCTTATTCTGCACTCTTTACCTGTATTAATTGCACCTGTTTGAACTTGTTACCTGTATAAAAGACACCTGTTCACACACTCAGTCAATCACACTCCAACCTGTCCACCATAGCCAAGACCAAAGAGCTGTCTAAGGAAACCAGGGACAAAACTGTAGACCTGCACAAGGCCGGGATGGACTACAGGACAACAGGCAAGCAGCTTGGTAGAAGACAACAACTGTTATGATTATTTATTAGAAAGTGGAAGAAACATAAGACGACTGTCAATCTCCCTCGGTCGGGATTCCATGCAAGATCTCACTTTGTGGGGTAAGGATGATTCTGAGAAAGCTCAGAACTACACAGGAGGACCTGGTCAATGACCTGAAGAGAGCTGGGACCACAGTCAGAAAGATTACATTAGAAACACGATGCTGTCTTGCTTTAAAATCCTGCAGGGCAGCAAGGTCCTCCTGCTCAAGCCAGCACATGTCCAGGCCCATTTGAAGTTTACCGGTGACAATCTGGATGATCCAGAGGAGGCATGGGAGAAGGTCATGTGGTCAGATGAGACCAGAATAGAGCTTTTTGGAATCAACTCCACTTACCATGTTTAGAGGATGAGAACAACCCCAAGAATACCATCCCAACCGTGAAGCATGGGGGTGGAAACATCATACTCTGGGGGTGCTCTTCTGCAAAGGGGAGAGGACGACTGCACCGTATTGAAGGGAGGATGGATGGGGTCATGTATTGTGAGATTTTGGCAAACAACCTCCTTCCCTCAGTAACAGCATTGAAAATGGGTCATTGCTGGGTCTTCCAGCATGACAATGACCCCAAACACACAGCCAGGGCAACTAAGGAGGGGCTCCGTAAGAAGCATTTCAAGGTCCTGGAGTGGCCTGGCCAGTCTCCAGACCTGAACTCAATAGAAAATCTTTGGAGGGAGCTGAAACCAAAAAATACCAAAAAATAAGTCACCTAAAGAACTGAACGACTACAGGCCTATAGCACTAACATCTCTTGTTATGAAGACTTTTGAGAAAATTGTTAAAGAGGAGCTTTTAAGACAAACACAGGGAGTGTTAGACCCACTCCAGTTCGCATACAGATCTGGAAGGGGCGTGGATGATGCGATCTCCACTTTACTCAATCTGGCTTTGCAGCATCTTGAAGGTGCAAATACCTTTATTCGGATGTTGTTTATTGATTTCTCCTCTGGTTTTAACTGCATACAACCATATGTATTGGCAGAGCGATTAAAAGACATGAATATTGATGTTGGCCTAATCTTATGGATTGTTTAACAAACAGATTGCAGAGAGTCAGAGTTAATGAAACTCTCTCCAATGCTGTTGTATCATCCACTGGAGTCCCTCAGGGCTGCATTTTATCCCCTTTGTTGTTTGTTTATTATACTAATCTCTGTCAAAGCCAACATGATAATCATCACATCATAAAATATGCAGATGATTCAGTCATCCTGTCCCTTTTGCACGGTGATGACTCCACAGACCATAGTTTGATCTTGCTGGACTTTTTAGAGTGGTGCCATTCATCTTTTATACATATAAATGTGGATAAAACCAAAGAAATGCACATTGATTTCAGGAAAACACCACCTGTTCTGAATCATATGTCCATTGATGGGAAGCCCATAGATATTGTTGAGAATTATAAGTATCTGGGCACCCAAATTGACAATAAATTATCTTTTGAATTGCAGGTTAATGCAGTGTGCAGTAAGGCTCATCAGAGAATGCACTTTCTGCGAAAACTTAGGAATTATAATGTAGATGGTGTCTTCATGAAAATGTTCTACAGTTGCTTTGTGGAGTCTGTGTTAACCTTTTCCTTCCTGTGTTGGCTTAACCTATTGAACCTTAAGAATCGCAATCGTCTTTGTAATATTGTCAAGGAATGTGATAAAATTGTGGGAACTCAGTGCACGGACATTATGGACCTTTTTAAAACAAGGGTTGTGTCAAAACCCAGGAAAATTATGGCCGATTCTGCACACCCTCTGCACCCACAATTTAAGTTTCTGCCCTCGGGCAGATGCCTGGTAATGCCCAGATGCAGAACCAACAGACTAAAAAATTATTTTATTCCCACAGCCATTGCTCTCCTAAATAACACCTAAGGACTCACTGTTGCACTTAAATCTATACTGACTCACACCTTATTTCTGGGCTCTTGTTTTATATATTTATTCTGCTGTGTTTTATGTTTTTTATGTTTTTATGTTTTTTATGAATTTGTATGATGTGGTTTTATGAATGTAATGTAATTTTTACTGCTGACTGCACCTGAATTGCCCCCATGGGGACTAAATAAATGATCAAATCAAATCAAACTCCAAAGCTGAAAGATTTGGAGAAGATCTATAGAGGGTTTTCATGTGATGTATTGGTCACGTCATTTTGTGTCCCGCGCCCATTCTGGATTACGACGCGGTGGTCGCTGTGATACACTACGTGCATTTGGCGAACAATTGCAGAAGCTTCAACGTTGGTGTGAAGAAGCCTCACGGCACCGTGGTGCTGAGAGAGATCCGCCACTACCAGAAATCCACTGCTTACAGAATTTTATTTTATTTTATTTGGCAATAAAATTATATAAGAATACATAAAAATACTGCCCAAGATAACACAAGAACGCTTCCAATACGAAGATACGGATCAGATACGGATATGGATCCACTGAACCAACTGCTACACATCGATCACGATAAATAGCTTTATCTCGAGGATTTAAATCATCGTAATAACCGTACATTCTCTCCATTTTTCTGTCATGCGACAGACTCCTTGTAATCCAGAATGGAGATGGCACCTGTCCTGCAGCAAATCGGTCATGTGATTGAAAACCCTCTATATGGATGAGTGGACCAAAATCCCTGCTACAGTGTGTGCAAACCTGGTGAAAAACTACAGGAAACGTTTGACCTCTGTAATTGCAAACAAAGGCTACTGTACCAAATATTAACATTGATTTTCACAGGTGTTCAAATACTTATTTGCAGCAGTAACATACAAATAAATTATTAAAAAATCATACATTGTGAGTTCTGGATTTTTTTTTTTTTAGATTATGTCTCTCACAGTGGACATGCACCTAAGATGAAAATTTCAGACCCCTCCATGATTTCTAAGTGTGAGAACTTGCAAAATCGCAGGGTGTTGAAATACTTATTTTCCTCACTGTATATATATATATATATATATATATATATATATATATATATATATATATATATATATATATATATATATATATATATACTGCCCAGAGATAATCAATAACTGTTCACAGCCTTTTCTCAAAACTTTGTGATGCAAAGTCAACAACCATATCACATCACAACAACCTGTGGATACTTATGTGCATGTGATTTGTTGTATGTATTTATTTTAAATAAATTTTTAAAAAATCTAAAAAAAAAAAAAAAAAAAAAAAAAAAACCTTTTCACTTTGTCATTATGGGGTGTTATGTGTACAATTCTGAGGGAAAAAAAAATGAATTTCCTCCATTTTGGAATAAGGCTGCAACTTAACAAAGTGTGGAAAAAGTGAAGTTTCTGGATGCACTGTTGCTGATAAAAATAAAGTTAGACAGAGTGCATCAGAAAAATGTACAACAGATTAATATTTATTTTATATTATTATTATTATTATTATTAATAATAATAATAATATATAATATATATATAAATATATTAATTATCAGGATATGTCATTCAAAGCGCATATTAAACAAATATGTAGGACTGCTTTTTTGCATTTACGCAATATCTCTAAAATCAGAAAGGTCTTGTCTCAGAGTGATGCTGAAAAACTAATTCATGCATTTATTTCCTCTAGGCTGGACTATTGTAATTCATTATTATCAGGGTGTCCTAAAAGTTCCCTAAAAAGCATTCAGTTAATTCAAAATGCTGCAGCTAGAGTACTGACGGGGACTAGAAGGAGAGAGCATATCTCACCCATATTGGCCTCTCTTCATTGGCTTCCTGTTAATTCTAGAATAGAATTTAAAATTCTTCTTCTTACTTATAAGGTTTTGAATAATCAGGTCCCATCTTATCTTAGGGACCTCGTAGTACCATATCACCCCAATAGAGCGCTTCGCTCTCAGACTGCAGGCTTACTTGTAGTTCCTAGGGTTTGTAAGAGTAGAATGGGAGGCAGAGCCTTCAGCTTTCAGGCTCCTCTCCTGTGGAACCAGCTCCCAATTCAGATCAGGGAGACAAACACCCTCTCTACTTTTAAGATTAGGCTTAAAACTTTCCTTTTTGCTAAAGCTTATAGTTAGGGCTGGATCAGGTGACCCTGAACCATCCCTTAGTTATGCTGCTGTAGACGTAGACTGCTGGGGGGTTCCCATGATGCACTGTTTCTTTCTCTTTTTGCTCTGTATGCACCACTCTGCATTTAATCATTAGTGATCGATCTCTGCTCCCCTCCACAGCATGTCTTTTTCCTGGTTCTCTCCCTCAGCCCCAACCAGTCCCAGCAGAAGACTGCCCCTCCCTGAGCCTGGTTCTGCTGGAGGTTTCTTCCTGTTAAAAGGGAGTTTTTCCTTCCCACTGTAGCCAAGTGCTTGCTCACAGGGGGTCGTTTTGACCGTTGGGGTTTTACATGATTATTGTATGGCCTTGCCTTACAATATAAAGTGCCTTGGGGCAACTGTTTGTTGTGATTTGGCGCTATATAAAAAAATTGATTGATTGATTGATTGATTATTATGTAACTTTGGGTTCTGATTTTAAGCGAGCTGAAAGTCACTCCGCTCCACCTGCGGCCAGTTGCTTTCATGCTGGGACTAATGACAGCCCGTCAGTCTGGGTTGCTTTCTGTATTCAGAAAAAACTCACACCAAGTACACCTAAATAAGATTGAAAAGCAGAAAGTATGTGATAATATATGCCCTGAGAGAAGCATCCAGCTGAGTTCACTTGTCATGCAGTCATGTAGAATCGCACCTGCTCCAAAGTCATTATCTCCTTTCAAAAAAATTCACATTGTAAGAACACATGATGGTCATTAAAGATCGACGATGCTTGTGGTACTTCTATCTGTTATTTGTCTGTTCACTCTGTTCAAAGTCATTGATCCACTAAGCAGGTAATGCTGTTAAACTGCTGGGGGCGGGTTCAGTGTCTCTCACATTTATACTCTCGTCACACATAGCCAGAATCACGCAGAGTGGCATCGGACTTATGAATCGGCGCACATCCAAAAAGTGTCAGATATCAGTTCCAAAACCTTCTGACAGCCATTTGCGGAAGTCCACACAGTTGGTCAAAATCAGCCAGCGGCCCCAAGTGTGATGCAGATGTTGTTCAACACTCTCTGGGTGCGTTCGAGGTGGGACACCTATCCGACGGCGGTCCATGTGCCATCTGAGGACCATCTGACCGCAATTTACATATTCTGATGGTGGAAAAACGGGATTTGAAACAATTTGAGTGCATAGAACGGAACCTCGAGATAGATCTGGCACTACAAAGCCTGCCGGTACGACCTATGCCACGTATAATAATGGGTGGCATAAATATTCAATTCAGTTCAGTTTAATCAGCTTATAAAGTGCCAAATCACAACAAAAGCCATCTCAAGGTGCATCATACAGAACAGGTCAATATAAAATTTAAAATGAATAAATAAATAAAAAAATCAAATACATAAGTAAAAACAGAAGTAAAAGAATTTTTAAAAAATAAATAAAAGCTGTTGATAAGAAAGAGAATAAAAATAGGATTTAAGTCTCTACTTAAAAAAGTCCACGGACTCCGACTGCCTCACGGTCGCAGGAAGACTGTCCCACAGAGTGGGTGCACGATAAGAAAAAGCTCTTTGACCCGCTGACATCTTCTTCATCCTGGGAACACAGAGAAGTCCCGCATCATGTGACTGCAAAACCTGGGCCAGCACATAGGGTTCCACCAGATCAACCAGATAAGATGGCGCCAGTCCATGAACAACAAAACAATGTGAACTATTGTCTCCATCATAACACGGGCAGCTGCCTCTCCGTGCACATGCACCCTGCACGTGCGCATAGTGGCCTATGCAGTATTATGCATACACACACACACTCGTGCACAGGTGCGCGTGAGGAACACAGCCCTCTGTTCTGTGTTTGCCATCCAGACATTTGGAGATCAGGCAGTCTGCATATGTATGTTTGTATGTATATAAGGGGTGAGTGTTTATAAGCTTTGCTCACCCCCTTTTGGTCACCCATGTCACTGTGGAATTGTCTTGTGTATCAGTTTTTTGTTATTGTTGAGTCTGTGTGCCAAATAAATTCATCCATTCATTCTGCAACGCCTTTTATGGAGCTTTATATGACAGCAGTCTGTGTCATCTACAACTGCTCTGGATGCGATCTGATAGGTGTGGATGAGGCTGTCTGTCTGCGCTCCGACACTGCTGGCCACGCCTCTTTTCCTCCCAACTGCGTCGGATTATGGCTATATTTGCCATGTCAAACATGCTTCTGACAAATTCTTGCTATGTGTGACAGGGGCATAAGACTGCAGCAACAGACACTTCATTTCAAAGTCTTCGTGTTCCCACCTTTAAAGATACAGATAAAATCCTTCTTTCTCCACGACTCTGGCATCAAGTAGTTTTTGAAGCGCATTTCTCACACTGTGCTCGTCCGCATTTCCCACTTTTTATGCGAGGCATGTACAAAACACTTCCACTTCTCCCTCAAAAATCTTATCTGTGGGAAAACTGTACAACTAATAAACACCACGAGTGGTTATGATGGATCCTCCCAAAACACACCTGCTCCTCTAAATATTCTATCTGCTGCACTTGTTGCAACCTCTGCTCAGGTAGTTTGGGAGAGGTACGTGGTAACTTTTGAGCTACAACCCCAATTCCAGTGAAGTTGGGACGCTGTGTAAAATGTAAATAAAAACAGAATACAATAATTTGCAAATCCTCTTCAACCTATATTCAATGGAATACACCACAAAGACAAGATATTTAATGTTCAAACTGATAAACTTTATTGTTTTTGTGCAAATATTTGCTCATTTTGAAACGGATGCCTGCAACACGTTTCAAAATAAGTTGGGACAGTGGTATGTTTACCACTGTGCTACATCACCTTTCCTTCTAACAACACTCATGCATTTGGGAACTGAGGACACTCATGATTGGGTATAAAAGTAGCATCCACAAAAGGCTCAGCCGTTCACAAGCAAAGATGGGGCGAGGCTCACCACTTTGTGAACAGCTGCAAGACAAAATAGTCTAAATCAGGAGTGCTCAAGTTTGGTCCTCGAGAGCTACCTTCCTGATACTCTTAGTTGTCTCCCTGCTCCAACACACCTGAATCCAATGAAAGACTCGTTAGGAGGCTTTTAATGAGCCTTTCATTGGATTCAGGTGTGTTGGAGCAGGGAGACAACTAATAGTATCAGGAAGGTAGCTCTCGAGGACCGAACTTGAGCACCCCTGGTCTAAATGTTTAAGAACAATGTTTCTCAGTGTTCAATTGCAAGGAATTTAGGGATTCCATCAATATCGATACCAGCATTGGTATCGATATTATCAATATTTGGATTGATCCGCCCACCACCACTGGTGATACTGATGCCGAAATACAGCTGCATCAAAATGTATTGCTTTTACATTGCTGTATAAACGTCAGTGACCAGCGTGATTGAGAAATGACAAAACTCTTTGATCAAATGTCTCTATCATGACTATCATATAGCAGGTAAATGACGAAATGAGAATTATAATTACATTCCAGGATATATGATTTCATCATTCAAAATCTTAACCTAGCAAAGTTCCCTCCCACAGGTAATAACAATATAATAATATTTTTGACAGCTAAAATGTTTAATCCCTCACTATGTTTTACTACAATTCTGCAAGAAGATATTTTAATTTCACTTTTCTGCAGAACTAAAGTGGGATGTGAAGCAATGTCTTTTTTTCAAGAAATATCTAAGCTTGAGCATCACTTGTCTGTTTGGGGTTCTAGCTTTTAAATCAGCTTTGTTCGGGTTAGAGACGCCACAGATATGAAAAAAAAAGCTTTTGGGCTTAGTAATGTTATGAAACAAACACGTAGGTTGTGATTTCACTATGGGATGAAGACAAAGAAAAGGTAAAAATGTGCAAAAGAAAGTACAAATAGCGAAAGCATTAAAAACCTGGGTTACACTATGCACTATAATTTCTGAATGCATTTAAATAGAATTTATATAAGCAGCAGTAAGTGCATAAATGTATCTATCGTGATGCATACAACCCCTGGCAAAAATTATGGAATCACCGGCCTCGGAGGAGGTTCATTCAGTTGTTTAATTTTGTAGAAAAAAGCAGATCACAGAGATGACACAAAACTAAAGTCATTTCAAATGGCAACTTTCTGGCTTTAAGAAACACTATAAGAAATCAGAAAAAATAATTGTGGCAGTCAGTAACGGTTACTTTTTTAGACCAAGCAGAGGGGAAAAAAATATGGAATCACTCAATTCTGAGGAATAAATTATGGAATCACCCTGTAAATTTTCATCCCCAAAACTAACACCTGCATCAAATCACATCTGCTCATTAGTCTGTATCTAAAAAGGAGTGATCACACCTTGGAGAGCTGTTGCACCAAGTGGACTGACATGAATCATGGCTCCAACACGAGAGATGTCAATTGAAACAAAGGAGAGGATTATCAAACTCTTAAAACAGGGTAAATCATCACACAATGTTGCAAAAGATGTTGGTTGTTCACAGTCAGCTGTGTCTAAACTTTGGACCAAATACAAACAACATGGGAAGGTTGTTAAAGGCAAACATACTGGTAGACCAAGGAAGACATCAAAGCATCAAGACAGAAAACTTAAAGCAGTATGTCTCAAAAATCGAAAATGCACAACAAAACAAATGACGAATGAATGGGCGGAAACTGGAGTCAACGTCTGTGAGCGAACTGTAAGAAACTGCCTAAAGGAAATGGGATTTACATACAGAAAAGCTAAATGAAAGCCATCATTAACACCTAAACAGAAAAAAAACAAGGTTACAATGGGCTAAGGAAAAGCAATCGTGAACTGTGGATGACTGGATGAAAGTCATATTCAGTGATGAATCTCGAATCTGCATTGAGCAAGGTGATGATGCTGGAACTTTTGTTTGGTGCTGTTCCAATGAGATTTATAAAGATGACTGCCTGAAGAGAACATGTAAATTTCCACAGTCATTGATGATATGGGGCTGCATGTCAGGTAAAGGCACTGGGGAGATGGCTGTCATTACCTCATCAATAAATGCACAAGTTTACGTTGATATTTTGGACACTTTTCTTATCCCATCAATTGAAAGGATGTTTGGGGATGATGAAATCATTTTTCAAGATGATAATGCATCTTGCCATAGAGCAAAAACTGTGAAAACATTCCTTGCAAAAAGACACATAGGGTCAATGTCATGGCCTGCAAATAGTCCGGATCTTAATCCATTTGAAAATCTTTGGTGGAAGTTGAAGAAAATGGTCCATGACAAGGCTCCAACCTGCAAAGCTGATCTGGCAACAGCAATCAGAGAAAGTTGGAGCCAGATTGATGAAGAGTACTGTTTGTCACTCATTAAGTCCATGCCTCAGAGACTGCAAGCTGTTATAAAAGCCAGAGGTGGTGTAGTGATGTGTTGGAGCGTTCTTTTCCATAATTTTTTCCTCAGAATTGAGTGATTCCATATTTTTTCCCTCTGCTTGGTCTAAAAAAGTAACCATTACTGACTGCCACAATTTTTTTTCCTGATTTCTTATAGTGTTTCTTAAAGCCAGAAAGTTGCCATTTGAAATGACTTTAGTTTTGTGTCATGTCTGTGATCTGCTTTTTTTCTACAAAATTAAACAACTGAATGAACATCCTCCGAGGCCAGTGATTCCATAATTTTTGCCGGGGGTTGTATTGCCTATCGGACATCCAGTGTATCGTATTTTATCATATACCTATAAATGATACACCAATATGATTGGATAAAACACTAAAATAGCAATACACCCTTTTCGCGCACGGGTAATATTTTTCATACCACCCGAGTAATCAGCCAATCCGGACAGCGGAGCAGTGCCATGACGAAGAGGCGCGATCAGAGGAACTGTGAAATACTGGTGAGCCACCATTAATAATTTCTTACGTGTCCAACGTCATAGGTTGATCGTTAAAATTAAATCTGTTAGTTCTAAAACCCATCATAATTATTTATAGGAAAACATTCTATTTGTTTTTCTACTAAGGTTTGAACTTTGAGTGTTTACACAGGAGAGAAAAGTGAGAAAATAATGCCTGTTTGAGAAAAGTGTATAAAGTGTGTAGTGAGGGGTTTTACAGCCTTAAAACATCTATAATAATTGTAAAAAATAACGCTGACTACTTTGCGGATTTCGCCTATCGTGGGTTATTTTTAGAACGTAACTCCCGCGATAAATGAGGGACCACTGTATATGATAAAATATTATCAATTTGTTTTACCAATGAATATGGCTTTTTACACCCTTCAGAAAACCATACAACATTTATTATTTATGGGTATATAATAAAATTATCAGTTTGTTTTACCAATGAATATGGCATTTTACACCCTTCAGAAAACCATACACCCTTCGGCCTTCAGCCGTATAAAGCCATATTCATTGGTGAACAATTTGGTGCCTGATAGTATTGTATAGAGCTTTGAGAAACAATATAGGGCCCTAATGATAACAAGTGAGGGAGGCCATCAAGCCACCCATTAAAGTGGCTTAGTGAGACTTGTTTGCCTGTGACTGGAGGTATTACGTATCGTGAAACATTTGTCTGTAGCATCACCAGTTACACAGTTTAACAGTGGAGTGGAACACAGGAGGATTTTCTTAAAAGGATGAGAAATGACAATGAGAGATTCAAACACAGATTTGATCTGGTTTCTTCTGTGAAAATCTCTTCTTTTGGTTAAACCCCTTGAATTAAAGCTGAAAGTCAACACTGCAAATACATCTTGTTTCAGTTAAATTTAATTGTGGCGATGCACAAGATGGCAAACATTGGGACACTGTCCAAATACTTATGGACCTGACTGTATAACGGCTAATGATTTTATGTGGTTTATTGTCATGCTGTTTGCACCGATGTCAGTGTGTGTGTGTGCATGTGTGTGTGTGTGTGTGTGTGTGCGTGTGTGTGTGTGTGTTGCTGAGGACTGTGTTTCTGTTTTCGGTTGACAGTGTTGGTCTGTGACTCAGTCTGTTATCTTGCTGATAATGTCTTTAACTGTGTTAGTGTGAGTCCTTTTATGCAGCAAGTCCTGAACCAGACAGTTCTCTGTCTGATGTCATGCATCAACAAGGTGCAGACCTCCCTCCCCCCCCCGCCGATCGGCTCCCCGCTTCTTCAGACACATTTCACGTCGCAGCCGATCGATTAATATAAGCGCTATGAAGCCAACACTTGAGCCTCACAAAGAGCACTCCGGTGTTCCCTTTCACAGCTCCGTCTTCATTATGCGTGACTTAACTTTATAAAAGCCTACGTGCTAATACCTTTTTAATGACGGTGAATAGTATCAGTCCTGTTAATTCGGCTCCACAGAGAGGATGAGCTGTGGATAACCGAGGTGAGCCGACAATGTGTTAGAGGTCTAGACTGGATTCAGAGGGGATCAGTTCAACACTCACAGTACTTGTAGACGGGGAAGGTCAGACACGTGCACCGGACCGCCCGCTCAGAGGCCTTTTCTGATGGATTTCCTTGTGTCTTAATTATTTCATTCATTCACCCATTTTCTATACCCACTTACTTCAATTAAATGTCCGGGGGGCTGGAGCCTATCCCCGCAGTCATAGGGTGCAAGTTGGGGTGAACCCTGGATAGGATGCCAGTCTATCGTAGGGCCACACAAAGACAGATAAAGACATTCAAACCTGCAAGCACAAATACGGTGAATTTAAAGTTTCCAATTCATATAGCCTGCATGTATTTGAGGAGGGAGGAAACCGGAGCACCTGGAGGAGAACATGTAAACTCCACACAGAAAGGGCCCAGGTGGGAAGCAATCCCATGACCCTCTTGCTGTGAGGCAACAGTGCAAACCACTAAGCCACCATGTTGTCACTCATTCACTCATTTTTTTCTCTGACCCCCCCACCACCACCAAAAAAAAAGCCATGATTGTTGGGGTATGGTAAATCACAAAAATCAATACTCTGTTCAGTCCAGTTCAACTTGGGTGAAAATCTGATGAAGTTGTTGTTGGTATTGAAATGGTAGGACCCGATCGTCAACCTGGTGCAAAGTGGCGAACAGCATGGCGCAACTGAGACAGTCATCACTTTCGTGTCCCGAACTTACAATCTTTAACTAGTAAGTCCACTTGTGGTCATCTTAGGTTCTACTGATGGAATATGAAGGAGATTGTGTGATTAGAGGAGGAGGTGCTGCAGAAGGCATTCTCATGCTTCACCTCAGGGAGCTTTGGTGGATGACTACTGTTCTTGCTTGTCCAATTGAATGCATTGCAGTTGGAATCCTTTTTCTTGCCAGACAACCTCTTTCTTCTGATTTCTCCATCTACAATGCAATGCTCCAGTTGCTGTCACGTGTCTTTAGGTTTTGAGGTTTTGTCCATCTCATGCTTATGACGAATAATGGAATAAAAACAACCATTCCCTGTCCCGCTCCTTTAAAGGGGAGCCCCGTAATTTTTCAATCAAGATGTTTTTGCGTTCAACTTTGAGATGTTTTCTGGAGCAACTTTCACTGCAGGCAAAAGTGGTGGTGATTGGTCCAGTGTTTATTTATTTATTTTTTGTGGTGTTACTGAAATCTTTGTCAGATAATTTTCTCAGAATATTGGTTATCTCTGCTATATACAAATATACAATTTGTCATTGCTTTTTGGCACTTGGTTTCCGAGTGATAACTGGAAGACAAACAGGCATAAAATCGAATCGAATCGAATGCCTTTTTATTGTCATTATACAATGTACAACGAGATTAAGAGCCAACTCCAAAATCAGTGCAGGCAAGTAAGAAAGAAAAGCAGCAATATCCAATAATATATATATAAACAATGTAAACATTAGAAGGTAAGAGCACGATCCTGGGTGGTCTGTACATTGCAGAATAAGTATGTGATTTTATACATTGTTAAAAATTATAAATATTGCACATTATGAGATGGAATACTAATACAGTAACATGCTTTTGGAGGGCGGTGTACATTTTCTGAGTCCCTCCGTCCATGCCGTCACCCGCAATAACAGATATTCGCCTCTAACTCGGGCGAATATCTGTCATTGCGGGTGACGGCATGGACGGAGGGACTCAGAAAATGCATACCGCACAACAGCATGTTATTTGCATTATTATCACTTACTGAGATACACAACACGTGGAATCACATAAACAGTATTTAATGTCATTTCAAAACACACGACACCCAGCAAACGCATACATAAAAAGCTGGCTAACTTTTGTCGTGTCGACTGGCGCATGCTGCTCTCCAGCGTGTCCTTTATCAAGCTGGCTGCTTTGGCTGCTGTTCATTGTCGTACTATCTATGAGAAAATCATCCGGAATATCTACTATATTGGGACCAACACACACTTCTTGCCTTTTCATCTTTTCCTCTGCGGACAGTTCTTGGGATGCGCGCTATGACGTCATTTGTTTATGCACAGCGGGCAGGTATGCCGATACTTGTTCGCTACTGCGGGCGGGTATAGCCAGGTAGCATCGACGTAAATCTACGCTACCGGCCTAACAACGCCTCGGTAAAGTGATAATAATGCACATTATTGTCGGTGCATGCAGGAATTCAGGATGGTTATCGCTTTAGGAAAGAAACTATTTTTGAGTCTGTTTGTTCTGGTCTTAATACACCTGTAACGCCTCCCTGAGGGCATCAGGTCAAACAGTTCAAAGCCAGGGTGGGAGCTGTCTTTAGTGGTGTTTAGGGCTCTGCTAAGGCAGCAGGAGGTGTAAATGTCCATCAGGGAGGGGAGAGGGCAGCCAATGATCTTTTGGGCTGTTTTTACAACTCTCTGGAGCCTCTGCCTGTCTGCAGCAGTACAGCTGCCATACCATACTGTGATACAGTATGTCAGCAGGCTCTGAATGGATGCCCGGTAGAAGGTCAGCAGCAGGTTGGAGTCTAGTTTGTCCGTCCGTCCACTTTTGGTGGTGTAGGTAAATCCAGAACAGAAAAATGAGAGTGATTGAGGCACTCGATTGAGATATAATGAAAAATGTCCACCAAATGGACTTTTCAATATGAAATTCAAATGTCCACAAAATCCACAATCTAAAGCTGACGAAATGTAATTCCTGTCGAGAGGCCAGCCCTCAACACAACTGCGCATGTGCATGCATGTGCAGTTGTCTGAATCCAGACTTTCACACCTCCACCTGTTGGGTTGATGTGCCTCGCTTTACCACGTTGAACTCCCTGACTCAGCGGCCAAGGAATGAAAATACAACAGCAATAAGTGTCTTTTCAATTTTAAAAAGTTACAATTTGCATGTGCACGCTGTATTTACAGCACAATATTGTCAGGACACGGAACTGTCGATTTATGCGACGAGACACACAATTTGACTAGACCACACATCTCGACGGAACACTGAATCAAAGTTTGTCAGGTGGTAGTCAGTGCCAATGTGCACCTCACTTTCAAATATGAGAGTGATCAGGGCACGTTTGATTAGGATATTATGTGAAATATACATTAAACAGGGTTTTCAATGTTAAATTTAACCCTCTGGGGTCCGAGGGCATTTTTTGGACAGTTCACTCGCCTGGCATAAATGTTTTATTATTGCTGTTAACAGCTCTCCCTGCATCCCACAATCAAATTTTATGTCTGTTTTTTTTTTTTCAGGACAACCTGTGCTTTCAGAATATATATGTTTTTGTTGTGTTTTATAAGTGTAATAAAGGTTTAGAATCAAAAATAGGCAAGGAAAAAATAAAGTGAAAAATAATTTTACACACACATTTATTCAAAACACACAGCAAGCTATAATAAACAACTGTTTTGACACTTTATAAAGGTAATTTGAGGTCTTGTGTGAAAGCCTGTACAACAAAAAGGTTCAAACAGTAAACACAAATGCACATTTTGAACAATATATACAAATTGGTCTATGTGTTTTGTTATTTTGATATGGTAAACAGTGTTTTTATGCAGAGAAAGTAAGAGAGTTATCCAGTAACATTCACATGCAAACTAGTGGAGCAATCCTGATAGTTACACACTCTTTGTTTGAGCATGTGAGATTGTCATCAGAGGCTCTCCGTCTGCTCACTTTTGCTGTGCGTAATGGCCGCAGGGCACACTGAGTATGTACTAATAGTATGTACTCATGTGACAGTGAGCCAATTCTGATTGGACATTCACATTGCGCACGTCATCACACAGCTTCTATGTGGAGTACAAAGATGGCCGATGGCTGGCTCAAAAATCTGTGGAGTTAACTTTTCAGCAAAAAAAAAAGTAAGTTTCTATCTCATATCATTAAAAAGTTATTTATAATTTAGTAAAGCTTGGTCTTAGCCATCGTATGCGACGGCATCGGCCCCAGATGGTTAAAAGACCACAAAATCTGTAATCTGGATCAGATCCAGATCAAACTTTGTCAGTCGATACTGATACCATCCTACAGAACACTCTCAAATGTGGAAGAAATTTGATCTTTTTTTTACAGGGTTATGAATTTTTAAAAATTTGTTCAATGTTAAAGATAGGGCAGCCGGCCAGTCTGCTCTGTGTGAACCTGATCCCATCAGATCTCAGAAGCTAAGCATTGTGGGGCCTGATTAGTATTTGGATGGGAGACCTCTTCGGAACACCAGGGGCTGCATGTGTTTCTCCAGGTAAAACTGGAGTTGCATCAGGAAGGGCATCCGGCATAAACCTTGAGCCAAATAGCAATGCGGAACTGACTGTATCATCCGCTGTGTCAAACCCGAACAAAACTTGAGAAGCCGAAAGAGCAACAACAAATTAAAGATGGTGGAGTTTTTCCAATTTTCTAAGATTTTTCCTGGCTTTGTCCTTTGACCTATTACCTTGAAAACTGAAACAGTTGTTGCCTATCAGGATATGAATCTTCATTAAAAAATTCATAATGATATATGAAAAATTGTTGGGCTCTAGGCTGTTCGCAAACAGACAAACAAACATGGGCGAAAACATAACCTCCTCCGAGGTGGAGGCAATAGTCAAACAAAGCAAGATATACTGTACGTGTAAAGGATTTTTTTATTATTATTACGTATGATGGAACACAGAAAGGAATGGTATTTATTTATTTATTTAGTTGAGAATATTGTGCCAATAAAATAAAGACGACACATCCAGTCCAGTAATCTTTGGGGTTCCTCCATAGGAACGATTTGCTTGGCACTTTTGTAAAAACCCACCAAATTTTTTCAAATGAACCGGGTGCACTGTTGTCCCAAGTGACTGCAACCCAGTGCTCAGCCTTTCCTGCTCACCCAGACACTTTATTACATCACATTAAAAAACCATATGCTTATAATGGAGCTTAATGAACATCAGCGTCGCCCATCACACGAGAGGGCAGGGGGCTAAATGTCTGCTTACCTTGTACATGTGCTTAATTACCCTCTGCCATGCTTTGTTGTGTGCACGCGATAGTGTCTCACATGTGAGAAGAGGCTAATTACATCTGAGAGCAGGAGGACGGGCGCAGGCATCCATCACCGGCACGTGTTCATGTGCAGCTCCGGGGATTTCCAAATCTGCCGCTGAGTATCGGTGGTGCTGCATCCAGGTGCAGGCGTGTCCCAGCTGTTAAAAAGTCATTATCACAGGGCAGCCTGGCAGGAGGTTAAAAAAATCATGAAATGCTTGTTCCTGGCACAAATAGAAAATGAATGACAAGATGTGGCGGAGATGTTAAAAATTGACAAACATCTTGATTTAGGTTTCAGTGACCTTTACTCCATGCTTTTCTTTCGCTCTTCTGGTTGTTTTCCATTAAGGGCACCACATTCTACAGAACTGCTTCTGTCTGAGTGACCTTAATTAGGGAATAACCCTGTTGTGTCTGATGATTTAAGGACATTAATGTTGGATTTTATGTTTGCAAGTTGAGTTTTACCGGCGACCATATTCTAGCATTAATGTCCACAAATCATCAGACACAAGGGGATTATTCCCATTCTAATCCAATTCCATCATTTGCACGGTTTATTTTTCTGTAAGTAATTCGGCGTGGACAAGATGCCTCTCCGCCTGGCTGCTTTCCGAATTGTTGTGAAAGGGTGTGGTCAAAGCTTACCTTAGCAACAGCGTCTTCATGGCAAACTGGAAAGTCTGTGAGCACACCTACAGATTTATCCATCTCATCAACTGCATTGAGTAATTCTGTATCAGAATCCATATCAATATTTTCGTATGGTAGCTTAAATCCAAGTATTTCGGCATCGTCGTTGCTCTGCCAGTTTCTCTCACTCTCAGCTGACAGCGCCATTATTGACATCTGTGTAGCAACACGGTCAGGGCGCGGAGTAATACATTAGAGGTGGGCAGATCAATCCTAATATTGATAATATAGATACCAACGCTGGCATTGATATTGAATGATCTGCATGTAAAAAGATCAATACTCAAGATTTTTTTTCTCTCTGCACGCACTAACTGCTGCGCACGCAGATTCATCAAAGTCTACTCTCTGTCTGTAAGAGCAGCGCTGCGCTGTGTCACACAACATGGAGCAGTGCACCCTTGTATTGTGGTTTGTCAGCCCTCTACCTCAGGAGATTTTGTTTTAAGTTGTGTTGAGTGATTTTTTTTCAACAAAAATGTTGATTGTGATAATAAAGTATTTTGTTGTCACGTACAATGTGTGGCGAAATTCTATCCTCGGTCTTTTGGATCCTTTGGATCTGTGAAGCTTAAATATGAAAAAGTATTGGTATTGGTATCGATATCGGCGATACTGGGCCCGTATTTACTTGGATCAATACCAAAATTCCCGGTATCGCCCACCTCTATAATACATCAAATGTGAAACGGTCGAATATTTTTCCACCGTCAACACGATATTTTATGGTCTAAAATCTCACACGATTAACAAGTCAGATTTGTGGAAAAAATGTAATTGGATTTGAATTGTATTTCAAAAGCAGTGGTGGGCACATTTGTCCAAAATGTTAGCTTCCATAACTGCTAATCTGGTAACTGAAAAGTTCACTTTTGTAATGCTAAACTGACAATCCACTGCAGAATTTGGCAGAAGTTACAGCTAACTGCTAAGCACTAACTTTAATATTTACTCTGTACACTGTCTGCTACTGATAAGCCAGTTTCGAGGAGTTTCTGAGTAAACTCAAAAGTGATCACAAACCCAAAACAATAAGCCAGAGCTTTTGTCTTTATGCATCCTGCCCACTGCTGCAAAGAAGTGTCACTGAGTTTTTACACGCAGAAGAGTGGCAGAAGAGATCAAGCGCAAGTCACGTTTCACTCATGGGTTATTAAAAAAAAAATAAATAAATAATAATAATTCTGGACAGTTTATTGACATTAATGACAACTTTGTCATTTTTACAAAGTGAAAATATTGCACATATCTGTTAAAGTAATGCACTAATTCTGAAGGTTTGAGCTTTAACCGGCATATGTGCAAAAAGGCATTATGGGAAATGTGTGCCCCATCAAACTGCACACTGCCATCTATTGGATGGGAGTGTGAATAGCGACCAATATATTTTGTGAATCTCAAATGCAGTTTTGCGCTCATAATGTCTCAGTATTGCATAAGTGAGCAAAGCAATGAATGTGCGTGATTAGTGATCCACAAATGCTGAATCACACTTCACAAACAGAATTTTCAGTTTTGCAACTGCCTTTTTTTTTCCACAAATGATAAAAATTACATATTTTCAAATACACATTTATTTGTAAAAATCAACACAGAAGTTACAAATTGGAAATTTGTGTTTATGGATCGCAAAACACGTGTGTAAATCAAGGACTATTTGTAGATCACCCTCTGTGCATTTCCAGGTATTAATGAGACAAATTAAACTGCATAAATAAGTGTCTTTGCACTTAAAATAGTAAAGATTTGCATGTACACCCTGTCTTTAAAGCAGACGCACTGTTGATCACTGCTGCAGTGCATTATGGGAGTTTGGGGTTTGTTTTTTATTATTATTGCCGTACATGCTGGTTTAGCAATATTGTTAGTGTTATAGATTTGTTGTGTTTTGATAGTTAGTTCAAGTAGTGTAGTTAGTTTGGTGAAGAGTTATGTTGTGACCATGAGTGAAAAGTGCCTTGCGTTTGATCTCTTCTGCCACCGTCTGTTTTGTTATGTGTGATGTGAATGACACTTTTTTTTTTTTTTTTTGCAGTAGCAGCTGGCAACTGCCCTGCCCCATCTGTTGGGAGAGGGCTGAGCTCATCACATAGGCCTGACTGTTGCAAAACACACAACAGACAGGAACGAACGTATGATTTTAGTGTTTACAAATGTTTTTGATCATTAAGCTTTACTCGCTATGCCAACAAAATCTAAGCGGACTGAAAGTTAGCAAAACTAAATTTAGCAGAAGCTAATTGGTCTGCTAAAGGTTTTCAAAGTTAGCTGAAAAGCTAACCCACTAATGAAAAAATTACTTTTGCTAATTAGCGGTTGGAAGATTACCAGAACTGTGCCTACTACTATTCAAAAAGGTATTGTGAGAAGATGGGTGAGATGTTCAAGAACAGTAAGTTCCAGATTTGTTTGATCATTGTGAGAGGCGTCCTGTGCAGGGTGTACCCAACCTCATTCCCTATGACTGCTGGGATATAGGCTCCAGTTCCCTCCCCCAGCACCCTTAACTGGAGTAAAGCCCTGGTCCCACCGAATAATGAATGATGAATAATGAACCACATTGCATGTTTGTTTGGTACAAGTCCAGTTATTCAACAAACATGGGATAACAGTGGCTCTTAGAGGCAGGATATTCAGCTAACAATTGGCTCATCTCTGAGTGTGGCGATAATTTCAAGAAGTTCAAAATTTAGCAACAACAGTGTGGGGCAGTTTGTGTACCAGGTACTACAATGACAAATGAGGATTTTAGAGGCATGTTTGTGGTGGGGATGAGGCTGTTAAAAGCCCATTATCTGCGCACCTGGCCGCTATGAGGACAGGACAGGCTAGTTTGGCTCTGCTCTCTCTCGCACTTCGTTGTCACAATTCCACCTGCTTTGTGCGCCGGACACTGCATATAAAATTATTATTTTGTAGCGTATTAATCATTTTCTGTCACAGTTTGGCAGTTCAAAACATCTGTAATTGCTTCTGGAAACACAGAGGACTGTTTCTTCTCGACCCTGAGGTGGAGAACATATTTGGAACAGACTTAAAGGTAATTATTTGTACTGTTTATATTGTAATAGCTTGGTAAAACAGTTGCATGTTCATTCCTTCTTTATAAGCAGCTGTAAAAGTATTTTTATTATAGATTTAGCATGTTATAATGGATCAGATGGCTCCGCTGTGTGCACACGGACACAATGACTCGCACTCAAGATGAGCATTTACACAGAACAGCAGCATGCAAAAGAGCAATTTTGCAGACAATAAGGGCCGAACACAAAGTGAAAAGTTGGATCACGGTGTCAAAATGACTGTTAGCCACAGAAGAAATAAAGTCAGCGAGAAGAAGTGCAGAGGTGAATGTCCGGGAACCTGTGGTTCAGTTCTACCTGGTCTGGTTACGGATGTGTTTTGTGTTTGTGGATCTTTTTGTGTGTGTGTGTGGGGGGGGGGGGTAATCCACACAGGTGCAGGTGTATATAATTAAAGCGGCCACCTCATTGCGGTGTCTTTTTTTGGGGGGGGGAGGGGGGTCACAGAGAGCTGGGTGCACATGCAGAACTTCTGCATTTAATGACTCTGTAACACAGGTGAACTGCAGCCTCATGCACGGAAGCCACACCGGCTGGACTGTGCAAGAGTGTCTTTTTTTTGGACTGTGTTTAAAAACACATGCTGGATGCTGTGAAATGAAAACCCACACTTTAAGGCAGAGGTCTCAAACCGGTTCCAGAAAGGGCCAAGAGGGTGCAGGCTTTTTGTGCAACCACCCACTCCAGCAGGTGATTACACTGATTAATATCACTTTGAGCAGGTGAAATCACCTGCTGGAGTGGGTGGTTGCACAGAAAGCCTGCACCCTCTCGGCCCTTTCTGGAACTGGTTTGAGACCTCGGCTTTAAAGGGACCAACTGTGGGAGGGCTGGAGCTTTGGACCAAACCCATGCCTAATCGTGCACCAACGTCGCGTTACATGGCGCTACATGGATCATATCTGGCTTGACGTGGATCATAAGCAGCGACACGAGCCATTCGAGGCTGGACGGGTCTTAAATGACAGGTCAGTCGTGGCTCATTAGAGGCTGATTGCTGGCACATGTAAGGTACAGAGAGGCACATAGAGGCGCCTTCGTAGCGGGATAAGTGATAGATTTATACATAGATCATTATTCGAATAATCACTGAAATTTCTGGCAAATCCATATGTGGCTCATTATTCATGCCTTTATTATTCGGTTGGACCGAGGCTTACGGGGTGGAAGGTTTGTGTGATATTGGCTGATTTGTCCAATTTGGTTTTAGAGTGTTGTATAAAAAGTAGTTGAGCTGTTTTGTAAGAAAATTCTGTTTTTTGTATGACTTTTGTGTTATCTTTAAAAGACCTTCAGTGTTTCTGAAAAATGTGTTTTTGTTGGAATGGGAGACGAGCTTGATCTCTGCTTTCTTTTATCCTGCTGAAGAACCTTTTGGTCAGTTCTCTTTGGGAGGACAGTTGGAGGATGACAGAGAGAGAAGTTGGTGTGACAGGGGCTAGTTTGGGAAAACGTCTGGCTCTCAGAAAAAGCCAGTTCTTTGAATATGTATTTCCTGACAGCTGCCACTCGCCATGACACTCCTTTGAAGAGTGGTGGCTTTGATGGGAATGTCATTTTCAGGTTTCCTCTGCCTCAACCTGTGCCTGAGCTGGGATGACGGAGGACGACTCAGAGAGTCGGGCGAGTTTGCCAACACAGAGGACAGGTGAAGAGTCAGGGCCAAAAAGTAACTGATAGGAGATAGGTATAACAGACACATGTCTGAAGGCATCTGTGCTTCACAGCATCAATGAGGAAAATGTGAAATCAATAGTACAAATCAGTTCAGGATCAGTTTGATTAGTTTGATTTCAGTCTCTCTTGGCTCACCCTGCTCCCTCTTCCCCTGGCATTAGGAATTTTCAACAAATATCAATGAAGCTGCCAGGAGACACCTGTAATTACCATGCTCACGCGTCTGAGCTCTCTGGGCACTCCACACAAAATTCTGCTTGGAGTGTGCATGTGTGTGTGTATGGGGGGGGCTTTGCACAAACCTGGCCAAATATTATGTTTGTCAGACCACCTATTTCAGTAAAATGTCTGATTTCCTCAGAAATAAAGAACAAATCACCTGTCTGCTAAAATGTTAAATGTGTTGGAATGTTTAATTTAAATTCAGTGTGTTCCTTGTCAGCTGATGTCTGGCACATTCTTGTTTCTGCAGAAAAAAAAAAAATCATGACATGCCGTGCACGGTTAGTTTTCAATGTAAACCATGCAGACAATAATTTACTTCATTGAAACAATCCTGTTCATGGTTCTAGCTAGACATCTGATCGATAGCAATGTAGCGTATTCTATCAGATGTCAGGAATACTGTAACGAACACTACATAGGTGAAACGAAGCAACCTTTACACAAAAGGCTATACCAGCACCGCAGAGAGGGCGCCAGTGGACCTCAGTCTGCGGTTCATCTCCACCTTAAAGACAGTAACCACACGTTTGAGGACAAGGAAGTTAAAATATTAGCCAGAGAGAAGAAATGGTTTGAGAGAGGGGTCAAGGAGGCATTCTTTGTGAAACGTTTGAAACCCAGCCTTAACCGGTGAGGGGGTCTGAGACACACTTTATCCCCTGTTTACAATGGGGTACTCAGGTCAAAGGAGTTTCAGTCTTTTGTTCATGGTAATGAGTCATTCACGTCATCAAGGGAGCCATCAGAAAGGCATCCATCCCATCATTAGAGGGACAGCTGTCCTGTCATTAGATGTGCTAACTAGAGCACAATAGTTGCTAATTAGAGCTATTGTTTAGTCACTAGCCTATAGCAGTCTGCCTCTCAGTAGGAGGGGTCTGGTTAGGTTTAAAACTCCAGCTTTTGTTGGCTTCTGTTTTATTCTTCTCTACAAGAGTCAGACAGAAGTCAGACTTCCAGAGCAAGAATTTTAGCTGAGGAAGCTTCTGCGATTTGAAGCGAAACGTCCTCGCGTCAAGCAACCCAGTCCAGTTGAAGATTCAAGCTTCTCTACTATGTTTCTTACCATTTATTTGCTGATAATGTCCAAATTTAATGCTCATTTAAAGCCTCTGAGATCCAGAAACTGGACTCTTTACTGTATTGAATTGAGAAAATAAAACAATAGCTCAGCGCAAATTCCCTGCAGTTAAATTCAGATAAAACCGAGGTGCTGGTGGTTGCCTCCGATGATGTCATTCCAGGGACTAAACAGTATATAGGTCTTTTGAGCTCATTTCTCCTGTCGTGACTGTACTGAGATTACCCATAGTGCACCTGAACACAGCATGGCCACACTAACACCTTCAAAATGAGTGCAATACTTTAAAACTAAAACATATAGCTGATATTTTCACTTTATAAAAGTTCAGAAGTGATGTTAATTTAAATAACATGTCCGAAATTAGTTTGGTTAAAATTTTAACCATAAGTTAAAACTGTATGCCTCTGGATGACTTGGTGATATTGCCGGTGAGTCAGTATGGTGTCAAGAGCAATTATCTTGTGACTGGTTCTCCTCTGGCTGCAAAGGATAGAACAGTTTCTCCTGAAGCCAGCTCTCCTTTAACATTTCTCATTTAACAGGTAAGCGCTAAAATCTTTGATATCAGATTTAACAAAGGTTTTTAATTATTAAAGCTTTATTCACTTCTCCTGCAAAAACATGTTAATGATCTAAAAATTATCGGACTAAAGTTTATCGGAAGATAATTGGTCTGAAGAATATATATATATAAGCATTAGAAGCATTTGTCCTTTCTGTCATTTGTCCTTTCTGAACATTTCCTTAAACATAATGTGTCTTGCTGTGCTAATAAGACCATCTAATAAATCTGTGCTCCAGTATATCCGCTGAGTGAAATTTCAGTTTTTCCAAATTTGGATGTTAGCACTGTGAGTACTGTTCATAGTTATTGAGAGTCTGGTGTCATTATCTCCACTGTTAGTCCACAGTTACTTAGGCAATATGCTTGCCGTAATTTTTAATAACTGCACCGAAACCACCTGTTATGAAAACCACCACCAAGTCCAGAAATATATGCATTAATAAAACACCTGAACCAAAGTGAGCCTGTTAGCTGTTGCTTATTTTGTAATTCCAAGCTGGGGGGCATGTTCGGACTTCATTTATCCCACCTAGCTTATGCTGATCTTGCCCACGCGCCACCTGATTACTGTTCAGTGTGTTGGTTTGGAGTTCTGCAGGTCAGAGTCGGGCACAACCAACATGGCAAGATTTGGAACCACCTCATTTGACCACCAAACCTGCTCTTCAGAAAACCTAAGCATGATGTCACAGAGAGTTTATCCAGTATATACACTCATCAGCCATTTTATTACATACACTTTGCAAGTACTGGGTTGGGCCCCCTTTTGTCATTCAGAGCTGCTTTAATTCTTCTTGGCATAGATTCAACAATGTGTGGTCCATATTGACATGATGGCATCACGCTGTCGCACATTCAACCAGTCTGCCCATTCTCCTCTGACATCAACAAGGCATTTTTTAGACTGAATGCCTCCTCTTTTTTGGACCATTCTCTGTAAACCCTGGAGATATTTTTGCATGAAAATCCCAGTAGATCATTAGGTTCTGAAATACTCAGAACCATGCTCAAAGTCACTTAAATCCCCTTTCTTCCCCATTCTGATGCTCAGTTTGACCTTCAGCAAGTCAGCTTCACCACATCTAGATGACTAAAAGCATTGAGTTGCTGACGTAATTGGCTGATTAGCTATTTGTGTTACCTAATGAAGTGGGCGGTGAGTGTACACAGTCTGTGGTCTCTTATCATACCACTGTCAAAATGAATCCATTCACCTCAGCATGACAACATTGTAGTATACCCGCCGGTCAGCTTTTCTACTTAAAACTAGTTATGGATGTGTAACGAAATAAAGCAAAGCTTTTTTTTTTTTTTTTTTTTTTTTTTAAGGAACATCTGAACTTTCTTCCTAAACAGCATAAACTCAGGCAAACTGATGAAGCTCTTGCTGTCAAATGTCCATTTATTGACTGGATGTTTTCTATTTCCAATTTGCAGCAAAACAGTTAAAGGTGGAGACTTGTGCATGATCAGATGCTGTAGCACACATGCATTCAGAGTAAAAAAATAAACACCATGAAGTGATATAAATCATAGCGGCTTCGCGTTACATTTATATTCCATAAATTTACGGCAGATGGGGATTTCTCTGTTTTCTACATAATGGACGGCACAACATATCTCATGTATATTTAACATATATTTATTATATTGCTTAAGAATTCATGTTCTTTTGCACAGATATCACATTTATTTCTGCACACGGGTACGTGCATGCAGTGTTTTATTTTCCATTCATAGCTAAGTTTGATTTATTTGTTATTTATACTGTAAATGGTTACACATTCATAATTTCAGATGGTGTTCTATTCACCTTTGTGCGTTCTGTGTGAAAACAACGCTAGAAAAGCTCAGCAGGGCTGCAGGCTTGTGAAGAATTGTGCAATTTTTTTAATTACAAGCAATTAGTGCTTGGACAGTATATGTACGTATCGTGATACCTGGGTGCCTAATCAAGTCATGTTCCAGTAAAGAAGATATGTGGTTAGGTTTGGGTATCGAAAACCAGTTCAGCTTTCTTTACGAATTTGCATTGCAGCCGGCTGCAAGATCTCAGCTCAGCGGCTCTGGAGTTAAATTTGTTTCATTAATACCTGAATGGAAATACTATTGACAAAAACTACACATTTTGTTTATTTTTATTTATGTCCAGAGATCAAGGATCCAGTGACCGATTTCATATTTATTTGTGTAAGACTCATTAAAATGTTGACATAGAAAACCTGTAAAGCCTACTTTTAGTACACAGAAGATTCACAGGAGGTATCGATAAGGAAATCGATAAAGAATCGGATTGATATGCGGAATCGATAGTGGCATCGATATCGATAAAATCTTATCACTACCCATCCCCATATGTGATTTACAAGTGTTGCAATTTGATAACTAAAATACTTTTTTGCTTGCTTTTTGCAACACTAGAAGCTGTGCCAAAAATCAATTCAATTTTTAAACATACAAATAAACACTCACACCAATTCATAATTTTTGCACTCTCCCATTTTCCACCATACTAGCTGTGTGTATGTAGATTGACTCCAGAAGTGTCCTTAATGCATTTGTTTACTCAAAGGTCAAGGTCATTGGGGTCAAAGGTGCAGTTTTGCAACATTTTTGTGGCCACTCTGAAAGGTGCAGTTTTGTTTTATTGGGGGGGATACCAGTCAGTATCTGGTGTGACCACCATTTGCCTCATGCAGTGCAACACATCTCCTTCGCATAGAGTTGATCAGGTTGTCAATTGTGGCCTGTGGAATGTTGGTCCACTCCTCTTCAATGGCTGTGCGAAGTTGCTGGATATTGGCAGGAACTGGTACACGCTGTCGTATACGCCGGTCCAGAGCATCCCAAACATGCTCAATGGGTGACATGTCCGGTGAGTATGCCGGCCATGCAAGAACTGGGACATTTTCAGCTTCCAAGAATTGTGTACAGATCCTTGCAACATGGGGCCATGCATTATCATGCTGCAACATGAGGTGATGTTCTTGGATGTATGGCACAACAATGGGCCTCAGGATCTCGTCACGGTATCTCTGTGCAATCAAAATGCCATCAATAAAATGCACCTGTGTTCTTCATCCATAACAGACGCCTGCCCATACCATAACTCCACCGCCACCATGGGCCACTCGATCCACAACATTGACATCAGAAAACCGCTCACCCACATGACGCCACACACAGTGTCTGCCATCTGCCCTGAACAGTGTGAACCGGGATTCATCCGTAAAGAGAACACCTCTCCAACGTGCCAAACGGCATCGAATGTGAGCGTTTGCCCACTCAAGTCGGTTACGACGACGAACTGGAGTCAGGTCGAGACCCCGATGAGGACGACGAGCATGCAGATGAGCTTCCCTGAGATGGTTTCTGACAGTTTGTGCAGAAATTCTTTGGTTATGCAAATGGATTGTTTCAGCAGCTGTCCGAGTGGCTGGTCTCAGACGATCTTGGAGGTGAACATGCTGGATGTGGAGGTCCTGGGCTGGTGTGGTTACACGTGGTCTGCGGTTGTGAGGCTGGTTGGATGTACTGCCAAATTCTCTGAAACGCCTTTGGAGATGGCTTATGGTAGAGAAATGAACATTCAATACACGAGCAACAGCTCTGGTTGACATTCCTGCTGTCAGCATACCAATTGCACGCTCCCTCAAATCTTGCGACATCTGTGGCATTGTGCTGTGTGATAAAACTGCACCTTTCAGAGTGGCCTTTTATTGTGGGCAGTCTAAGGCACACCTGTGCACTAATCATGGTGTCTAATCAGCATCTTGATATGGCACACCTGTGAGGTGGGATGGATTATCTCAGCAAAGGAGAAGTGCTCACTATCACAGATTTAGACTGGTTTGTGAACAATATTTGAGGGAAATGGTGATATTGTGTATGTGGAAAAAGTTTTAGATCTTTGAGTTCATCTCATACAAAATGGGAGCAAAACCAAAAGTGTTGCGTTTATATTTTTGTTGATTGTAAATGTCTGATGTTTGCCGGAGCTTTTCCTGGTCTCAGATGTATTTTCAGCTGGAAATACATGAATTTGTTGCAGTTTGACCAAATATCTGGAGGAATTACAAAGGGAAATCCATCAAAGCCGAGATTTATGCTTCAGCGATGTGTTTGATAAATCACATCCACCCAGTGAATGCTGGGACAGCACAGCAGTGTAAATCCAGTTTCCCCGCTGGCCTGCTGAGGTGCCAACTGGTAGTAAATCCAGATCACAGCAGGCAGGTTCACTCGGAACAGGAGCTGTATTTTAGAACTTTTCAGTTTTCATAAGCCGCTGTCTCTTTTCCACCGCAGGAGAACGTCCATCCCATCGAGCAATCAAACATTACCTGAATGTTATATTGAAGTGACAGTGACACATAAAAACATTGTTGGAACGTTGACTCTTCAGAACGCTGCAAGGATGTTACTAAGAATGTTCAGACTATTAGAAAATCTTGTTTATTTTGGTAATATAAAAACTAAAAACAGAGTAGATAGGTGGGGTTTTTTTCAGGTAGGTAAAGTGCATCCAGAAAGTATTCACAGCGCTTCACTTTTTCCAAATTCTACTCACAACACCCCATAATAACTACATGAAAAAAGTTTTTATTTTTTTTGCAAATTAAAATAAGATTTGCAAATTGCAAAATAAGATAATTGTATATATATATATATATATATATATATATATATATATATATATATATATATATAAGAAATCGCATGGACATAAGTCTTCACACCCTTTGTTCAATAATTTGTTGATGCACCTTTGGCAGCAGTTACAGCCTCAAGTCTTCTTGAATATGATACCACAAGCTTGGTGCACCTATATTTGGGCAGTTTTGTCCATTCCTCTTTGCACACTTCTCAAGCTCCATCAGGTTGGATGGGGAGCGTCGGTGCACAGACACTTTCAATCAGATTCAGATCTGAGATCTGGCTGAGCCACTCAAGGACATTCACAGAGTTTTCCTGAAACCACGCCTTTGATATCTTGGCTGCCTTTCAGATGAACTGTCGCCCCAGTCTGAGGTCAAGAGCACTCTGGAGCAGGTTTTCATCCAGGATGTCTCTGTACATTGTTGCATTCATCTTTCCCTCAATCCTGACTAGTCTCCCAGTTCCTGCTGCTGAAAAACATCCCCACAGCCTGATGATGCCACCACCATCTTTCATTGTAGGGATGGTGCTGGTTTCCTCCAAACATGACACCTGACATTCACACCAAAGAGTTCAATCTTTGTTTCATCAGACCAGAGAATTTTGTTTCTCATGGTCGGGGAGTCCTTCAGGTGCTGTTTGGCAAATTGCAGACGGGCTGCCATGTGCATGTCCATCCAGGTGGCTGGATCTAATGGGACCCTCAGGGTGCCTGTTATGCAGCACAGCGATGGACTTAAGGATGCTGTCTGAGAAACATCAGGAAAATCACATTAAGAATCAAATGTTTTTTTTTTTTTTTTTTCCAGTGACACTGTGGATTTCGCAGTGCAGATGTCCTGTCTGAACAGGATTTAGCAAGAAGGAGTTTTAACAGCACAAAATATGTTTGACATTACTGGACGACATGAAAGGAGGTTTAGCAGGACCACTTGATTATGTGAACAAGCATCTGCAGAAACAGACAGCAGCAGTAGTGGGAGCATATATGCTGTCTTTATAGAGAAATGTGATTGTGATTTGTACTGTTGCCTCACGGCAAGAAGGTCCCATGATTACTTCCCGCCTGGATCTTTCTGTGTGGAGTTTTCATGTTCTCGCCATTGCTATGTGGGTTAAATTGGCTGTGGGTGTGAGTGAGAGTGTGACTGTGTTTGTCTATATGTTGCCCTGAGATGGACTGGCATCCTGTCCTAGGTGTACCCCACTTCTCGTCCAATGGGACAGGCTCCACCTCCCCCATCACCTTTAATTGACTTAAGCAGGTACAGAAAATGAATGAATGACTGATTGCCTGGCCAGATGCTCCAGTAAAGCAGGATGAAAAATTCAAGTCACTGACAAGCTTTCTTTGTTGGGTTACTGGCCGATAGGCAGCTACCCCTATGACATGGTGCAGTGTCCCTCGTAGTCATCATTGACGTTGTCCATTTATTGGGTTAACGACTGATAGGCCGCTAACCCAGTGTTGTGGCACGGCGTCCATCAAAGTCGGCGGAGGTGGCGGCAGCGGCGTCATCCGTTTATTGCAATATCTCAAAAAATGTCTGATAACGTTTTTCTGATTTGACAAGGGCATAATGTTATGTTTCCCATAATCCTCTTGCACTTTCAAGAATGCACCGTGGCGCCAGAAGAGCTCTGGCAATTCAAAGCAATGTAAACAATGGCTAGTGATAATGTGGACGGCGCCAACTCAGCTAGTTCACAGGCGATTATGATGATGACACGTTCTCTCAAATTGAGACAGTTATCTGGAGGAGGTGTAGCACCTATGATGAACTTCTGCCGTTCCCTGATGTTGTCCATACTTCACGAGGTGTGTTTACATTGTGCCGTAAACCAGAACTCTGATGAAACCGACCTCTCGCGTGAGTCACGGACCACCAGATGGTGCGAAATTCACAACTGCGAAACAGTGAATGGGTCATTGTCCTTGTTCCTGTCTGAAAATCATATTAATAGATTTGTTTGTTTGTAAATGGCGGCCATTTAATGACAAACATAGCCATTTTGAGCACTCTCAAAACCTGTTTGATGCCTTTTTTCTAAGTTGTCAAGGGCATCATTAGTCATTGCCATTATTCCCGTCCCACAATTATTTGCGCAGATTTGTTCATTTGGAAATGATGGACTTTTTTATGCTGAAAATGACCATCTTGCCTTGGGCTATAATTGAGCTGGTAACCCAAAGGGCCCTTGGCACTCTAGTTTCTTCTTCTTCTTCTTCTCCTTCTTTTCTTTTAAAATGCAAAATAGCTAGGATCAGGCATGTGAAATAAGGTCTGTATGGTTTTTTTTTTTGTTTGTTTATTTGTTTTTCTAATAGGTTTTAGTAACCAGTGGAACAAAGAACTGTACTGCAACATTGTGACCTTATGTTGCTGCAATGTTATCATAGCCCTACTTCAAAGCCCAACTTAAAAAAAAGTGAATATGTGTGAATATGATAAAAAAAAAAACATGTAGGTTACCAAAGCCTGCAACTGTGATGATAAAGACTACGATAGACTGAAGTCACTTTATACATGGCATTACTGAACTAGACTATTGTTGGACCTATGCCCATATTATTGAATTTATTATTACAGGTGTATTATGTTTTTGCACACATTCCACCAATGTTCGCACAACATTGCAAATGTCACAAAATTCTAACCAGGAAACGTTGCAGTGGAAAGTTGCCAGAAAGTGGACACGCTTTTTTTTTCTGCTGCCACTAAACTTAGACTTCCAAACAATGTTGTAAGAATGTTCCATGTTACCTTGAGCACTGACCAAAACACTGCAGTTATATGCCAGCAAACCGTGCTTAACCAAATCTGTAATTAGGCCAATAAAGAAGATTTGTGTTGGCGGCCACATCATTTGCCCTGCAGCATCACTCTGTATGTTTGCCTCTTTGCTGTAAATGAGAAAGAAAAAAAAACTCCTCTTTAACCGCTCTATATTTCTCTGTTCTGCTTTTTGTCCCTCTGCAGGTGGAGCGGGAGATCGCCATTCTGAAACTCATAGAACATCCTCATGTTTTAAAGCTGCATGACGTCTACGAAAATAAGAAATACCTGTAAGTACTTTTGTCCAGGTGATACTACAAACACAGAATTCAAGCTGATTTATGCCGAAAATAAAGAAGGTACACCAAGTACGTTAAAAGCCAAGTTTATTAATAGCATCTTTCAGGCAGAAAGGCAATCCAAAGTGTTTTAAGATCGGAGAAAGTAGATTGCATTTAAAGCCATTAAAGACAATAGAAAAGCAAATAAAAGGTTAAATATTCAATGCTGTAATATAGTGAAAATAAACAGGAAAAGTGCTATAATGCTAAAGTAAATCATTTTAGATTTAATTAGAAAGCCATTGCTGTGCAAAAAGGTTTTCAGCTTGATTTGAATGAATCTGGTGATTACAACATCCTCAGGCTGGTGTATCGATACAAAAGTCTGCTTCTTCCATCGTAATTTCAAATTCAATGTATTTTCATTTATATAGCACCAAATCACAACAAAGTTGGCACTTCACACAAGTAAGGTCTAACCTTACCAACCCCTAGAGCAAGCACACAGTGGTAAGGAAAAACTCCCTCTGATAATTTGAGGAAGAAACCCCAAGCAGACCAGACTCAAAGAGGTGACCCTCTGCTTGGGCCATGCTACTGCAGGAAATTTTGGGTGTAGTTCAGATGCTCAGAATAGACACTAAACTGGGATCAGATTATACAAGAAGTGTGGAATTTATTGTAGCTTAAACCCATTTAATAAAGAATAGAGGTATTGTCAAGATATAGTTGTTAAAGGGAATATCTCACATCAGTCAACACTATCTTTGAAAAGATTATATACCATTATAAATCATTATTTCCAGCTCTTGAATGTGTGCAAATCCTGATAAAAATAAAAAATTTGCCAGAATGTGTGTGAAAAATGCACAACAGTTTTACCTATTACCTGTCTGAAAGTCTCTCCACCTGTGTCCACGGATGTCCATGAATGAATAGAATCTGTGGTTAGATTCATGTTTTGAAGACCATTCTCATGCTGTGTTGGGCTTCACTTCTGCAGTCTGTCCCAGAGGCACTCACAAACAAAAATAATAATTAAAAAAAAACTAAATAAAAATACAAAAGACCCCCACTTTCCTCCTCAAAATATTATCTTTGGAAAATCTGTACACCTAATAAACATCTAGTCATGTGACTATATCCCCCTAAAACACACATTTTAACCATTTTGATGTATTCACTGTCCCCAAAACACTAGAAAATTCCATTTTCCCATCCATTTCAATAGAGGAACTTGAGGGGCGTTACCCTACATCAGTGGTTCCCAAACTTTTTCAAGACAAGTACCCCTTTGGGCATTTGAGTTTCAGTCATGTACCCCCTGTCACCGGCAGACTTGACATGTCATTTAAGTTTTATCAACCACATAAAATTACATCATATATACTCAACAAAAATATAAACGCAACACTTTTGGTTTTGCTCCCATTTTGTATGAGATGAACTCAAAGATCTAAAACTTTTTCCACATACACAATATCACCATTTCCCTCAAATATTGTTCACAAACCAGTCGAAATCTGTGATAGTGAGCACTTCTCCTTTGCTGAGATAATCCATCCCACCTCACAGGTGTGCCATATCAAGATGCTGATTAGACACCATGATTAGTGCACAGGTGTGCCTTAGACTGCCCACAATAAAAGTCCACTGGAAAAAGTTTTAGATCTTTGAGTTCATCTCATACAAAATGGGAGCAAAACCAAAAGTGTTGCGTTTATATTTTTGTTGAGTATATATACCACAATATACAGACACATTTTTGTGTATCATTTATTAGAATAACAAATGTTTTAATAACTTCAAATTTAGTGGGCTGAACCTTTGAGGCACTTATTAACAAAACCTACTGAAGCCTCATTTCAGTATCTGCCTTAATTAAAACAATTTAAACCACAATGTGAACAATTATAATGCAATGGAAAACTCCAATGTTTAATGTGAAGCGTGGGCTTGACTGGATGCACACAGCTAAGTAATGTTAGGCTCAATGCGTGAAAGGCTGAGTCTCAAGTCATTTTCAACATTAAGTCTGGCTCTGTATTTTGTTTTCATGTTCGTCAGTGTGGAAAATCCACTTTCACACAAATACGTAGTTGCGAATGGCATGAGAGTCTTAATAGCACGCTTTGCAAGTGCAGGTTGCTCCACGCGCAGGCCAATCCAAACGTCAGTCAGTGTCTTCTGATTAAATTCTGCTTTTAGCGATCCATCTGTTGCAATGTCAATAAGGCTCTCCTGTTCCGCTGTTGATAAAGACGTGGTCACGGCACTAACTGGATGACGTATCCACTCGTTTGACCCGTCCGCCTCAGGAAAATATCTGCACACCTCTGCAGACAGTGCGCCAAGGTGCGCCTTCATCTCTGCTTTCACGCAGCCTCTCAGTCTGAGTTCGTTTGAGCACAAAAACTCATGCAACACTGCGAAAACTTCAGTATTGTTTGACTCAAGGGAGTTTATCCAGAGTTTTACCTTTTTGATCATGGCCTCAATTTTATCTTGAACATTGAATATTGTTACAGTTAGCCCTTGTAATCCAAGATTTAATTCATTCAGATGTGAAAAAATGTCACAAAGATAAGCCAGACTAGTGAGAAATTCTTCGTTGTGCAAATGTTCTGACAGGGCAAAATCATGTTTACTGAAGAAAACTTTAAGTTCATCTCTCAACTCAAAAAAGCGAGTTAATACCCTGCCTCTTGAAAGCCAGCGCACCTCTGTGTGTAATAACAGCGTCTCATACTCACTGCCCATTTCATTACACAACGCAGCAAACAAGCGCGAGTTCATGGGCCTGGCTTTCACAAAGTTGACCATCTTTATGGTGATGTCCAAAACATTCTTGAGGTGAGCAGGTATTCCCTTTGCAGCCAGCGCCTCACGGTGGATGCTGCAGTGTACCCATGTGGCATCTGGTGCCACTGCTTGAATGCGTGTCACCACACCCCCATGTCTACCTGTCATTGCCCGTGCGCCATCTGTGCATATACCCACACATCTATCCCACATTAGGCCGTTTGTGTTCACAAAGTTATCCAGCTTTTGAAAAATGTCAAGTGCAGTGGTCCTTTCCTCAAGAGGTTTACAAAAGAGCATGTCCTCTGTTACTGTCCCTTCATGTATGTAACGCATGTATACAAGGAGGTGTGCAAGGCCAGCAACATCTGTGGACTCATCCAGCTGTAGAGCGTAATACTCGCTGCCTCTTACCCGCTGAAGAAGCTGTTTCAAAACATCCTCAGCCCTAGCACTGATGCGTCGAGAAACTGTGTTGTTCGATGACGGGATAGTCCGTATAGTCTTTTTTGCCTTTTCCCCCAACATTGCTCCAACCATATCTGAGGCAGCAGGGAGTATTAAATCCTCCACTATAGTGTATGGCTTGTTAGTTTTAGCAACTCTATAGCTGACCATGTATGATGCTCGCAGCCGGTTCCTGTTGGCAGTGTCTGTCTCTGCAATACAACTTTTACTTGCAGATAATAGTTTCAGCTGACGCTCAAAGTATTCACGTGGTGTATTTTTCAAATGGGGATGACTGGTCTCTAAATGCCTGCGCATTTTGCGATAGAACTTTTGCACAATTAACACACTGAGGGCGAAGAAATCCACCCGTGTTAACACACGTGAAACCAAGAGCAATGTAGTTGTCATCATATTTGCGATTCTTTGATGTCTTATTCTCTCGATTAAATAGTCTTTGGTCTCAATCAAAAGTCTGCTATCTCACACTGCGATGCTCTGCGTCTCTGTCACCGCTGTCCTCTTTGATGCTGCTGGCTACGCTAGCTTGACTCTCACTATCCACACAAACATCGGGGTCATCGATCAGATCTGAGTCCGTCATAGTCGCTGTAGTTGGACAATCAGCTGGACTGTTATCGCTAGCACCAAGCTGACTAGTTGTGGCAGGTGTCTTGGCACTGGGCTGTTTTCTTCCCGTTAGCCACTTGTCCATATTGCCGCTCGTGTGGCGGGCTCATGTGGCGGCTAAGTGAGCTGCGCTGGCATGGCAACAGGTGTCAATCACCCAGATAGTCACACCCATCTGTTGCAATAAATTGACTCAACACTAGATGGTAGCATTTACACACATCTATAATAGTATTGTTTCAGACAACTTATCACAATTACAGCGTGTTATGACATTTTTTTTCCTTTTTGCTCATTGCCCCGCGTACCCCCCACAGGCACTCACGTATCCCCGGGGGTACGCGTACCACCATTTGGGAACCACTGCCCTACATGATGTCATCAAAATCCACATTCCTTAAAGCTTCATGTTTCCGAGCATTTACACTGGTGCTCAGACGTTTATATACCCTGGTTGAATTTTTTTAAAATTTTTTGGCTATTTTTCAGGGAATATGAATGATAACACAAAACCTTTTTTTTCCACTCATGGTTAGTGGTTGGGTGAAGCCATCCATTTATTGTGAAACAACTGTGTTTATGCATTAAAAATTATAATGACAACAGAAGCTACGAAAATGATCTTGATCAAATGTAGGGATGGGTATTGATAAGATTTTATCGATATCGATGCCATTATTGATTCCACTTATCAGTCCGATTCTTTATCGATTTTCTGTGTACTAAAACTGGGCTTTACAGGTTTTCTATGTCATCAACATTTTATTGAGTCTTAAAGTAAATAAATATGAAATTGGTCACTGGATCTTTGATCTCTGGACTTAAATATAAATAAATAAATCTGCAGTTTTTGTCAAAAGCATTTCCTTTCAGGTATAAATGAGACAAATTTATCTCCATAGCCCTGAGCTGAGCTCTTACAGCTGGCTGCACTGCAAGTCAGGATCAAAGTAATTCATAAAGAATGGAGGATGTCTCATTTGGGGAGGAAAAAACAGTTTTGGTCTGTTGTAGTTTGTTGTCTGTATTACAACGTTTAGAAAGTGGTGTCATTTGATTTAAAATGGTGATGTGCTTTGAACTTATTAAATCCAACCGGAATCTATCTTTCCAACTTTGCTTGGTTGGCAGAGAGCTATGTAGCGTTTGGAGCTGTGCAGTTAGTCCCACAAAACAGAGGATATCCTTATTATTATTATTATTATTATTATTATTATTATTATTATTATTATTATTATTATTATTATTATTATTATTATTATTATTTTCTTTACCTGAGGGACAGTAACGTCACTTTACAAACCTGCAAAGTGGGTCCAGCTCTTGCCAGAGAACCATCGTGGAACAAAGGACAATTCTTGTTTCTTGCCTGTGTAGTGTTTATTGGTGCGGTATAAACCGCGATCGCCTCACACAGGGCACCAATAAATAATGTATCGATATTAATACATTTATTGGAATTTATTTATTTACTGAATCGCGCTCACACATAGCACCAATAAATATGTAGTGATTTTGGTTAAATCTTTACGTCTCCACACGGCCACACCACAATATATGTAGCATTTTTATTTTATTGATTGGAGACACTTTGCTTTACATATATTCAGGCCTCACAATGGGGACCCATGATACATAGCATTTAGTTGTAGTGAATAAGTAATTAAACTCCCAAATTGAATTAGATTGGATTAGGCCCCAAAATATAGGGTCACCAAAATAATTAACTTAGGGTTTAATACTTACGACTGGAGCAGCGCCGCATCAAACTTTGCCAGAAACTGGGCGACAGCCAGGTGGAAACCATTCGGATTATTCAGACGGCTTTTGGTGACGATGCTTTGGGCATCACACAGATTAAGGAGTGGTACAACCAGTTTAAAGATGGCCGCACAACGGTGGAGAGTGAGCCACGCTCCGGGCGGCCACAACATGCTGAAATGACCAAATCATTTCCAATGTGAACGCTGTGGTGATGTGGGACCGTCGTGTGACTATCCGAGAAATTGTGGAAGAGGTGGACATCAGCACTTTTTCGGAACATTCCACTATGACAGAAGATTTGGCCATGAAAAGAGTGACGGTGAAATTCATGCTGCTGCTAACGGCGGAGCAAAAGCGCCTCCGTGTTGAAGTCTCAAAGGACATGTTGTGACATGTCCACCTCTTCCACAATTTGTTGGATAGTCACACAACTGAAAAGTCACCGAAAGCCATCTGAATCATCCGAATGGTTTCCACCTGGCTGTTGCCCAGTTTCTGGCAAAATTTGATGCGGTGCTGCTCCAGTTGTTTCGTCTTTTTCCTTGAAATGAAAATCCGCCAAGCGCACTGCACACGTCCTCACACAAAGGCTGCTTACCAGAAAATGATGCAATCGACAGGCATGAAAATGTTCATGCATGCGCACGAAGGTTCAAGGTTTGCTCATGCAAGCACACGTGATTCAAATCCATCAGGTTTTTGAAAAAAATAAAAGGTCTGATACTTTTCTAACAGACCTCGTATTATTTAAGCATTAATGGGACACCACTTATTCTTTTTTTATATAGCATAAGTACTACAATTTAAACATTAATTTATCAGTCTCAAATGATTCTGTGTAGGCTCTCAGTTGTCCAGGTGGTTTCCATAGTAGAGAAGCTTGAATATTTGACTTGCCTGGGTTGCTTGATGAGAGGACATTTCGCTTCAAATCGCAGAAGCTTCCTTAGCTAAAATTCTTGCTCAGACCTGCTGCATATGAAAAGCAGTGAAGCAGAGAACCAGCGAAGTAGCAGGTCACAGCACTGCTTCGTTGCTTCAAGAGTCAAGCTTCAACATAGAGAAATGATCATTTTTCTGATACACACCCATAAACCATAAACGTTACATTTGGAGAGGAATCAACAAGGTCTAAGATGGAAGGTACACCCTTCCTACTATGAAACTCAGACATATTTGGGTATTTGACAGCTGATATTTTGGGGATTTGACATGTTCAAAGGCACTGGTCAAAATTGATGGCAGGAAGAATGCAGCATATTATCAGAAAATACTGGAGGAAAATTTGCACACATTTGGCCGGAAGCTGTGCATGGGATGTGCTTGAACATTCCAATATGGCAAAGATCCAAAACACAAGGCCAAGTCGACCTGTCATTGGCTACAGTAGAGTAAACACCCTGTGTCAGATCCCGTTATTATTTTTTTAGATACACGCGGCACACGCTCACCCTCCGATGAGTGTGTTTGTGTACTAAAACCAGCTCTCCGTCTCTGGGGTCCGACCTTCGTGTCTCCATGGGTATTACCCGGCAGGGCTGCACAAAGGCTGTTCAAGCTGGTGGCGAGGAGATTCGTCGAGTCGCTCACTGCCTCCATCCGGACGTCCACCCCGCTGACGCTGATCTCGCACCCCGGTCGAATAGCCTTCTCTGGAACCAGGATACGAGCCGGCCACGCCCGTTAACGGCAGCTCTCCTCTTATGGATCAGGGCTCTTGGAATGTTGCTAGATGTTGAATTTAGTGACTCGTACAGCGAGTCCCCAGGATGCGTTAATTTCATTAAAAACCAGACTAACCTTTTAGAGCACTTTTTGATGTTGTACACCCAATAAACTTTAACTTTTACACCTTAAGAAGCGTCAATAAATCCAATGTCCGAGCCTTAACACTTTAACTGCATGCTTGGAAATTTATTGCAGGTTTTGCAAGTGCCGACAACATAATCAAAATAGGTTATATGATGATAATTTCACAACAGAAATTCAAATATAATCAGAATAATGATTGGCAGAGATTTTTGTTTTTGATTCAATAATGCTGTCTGATCTCACTCTGACTGGACTGGATTAACTTCTTAACAATTTTTCTAGGAGTGAGGGAAGGAGGTTTTTGATGTTAAAATCCCCAGTTCGATGAACTTGATTTCCTCTTCATCAGCTATTAGTTGTTAGCTGACCACGATCCTTGTGTGATGTTGTAATCCTTCAGGAAATTAATCCACATAAGCGTTTATTCCTTCTTCAATCAACCAAAAGTTGATCTAATCCATTCTGGTATGATGTGATGTTCCTTGAGAGAGAAAACGTTGAAACTTCCTCACTCAGACTTAAGGCCAGTGATTATTCTCCAATGCTCTGCTACTCCGTGACGGGACGGCCTGAGTGGAAGTTGAAAACTCTCTCAAATGATCTCTTATGGCTCCAATCCTCTCACTCCACGATTCCAATTGCTGCTCACAAGATGGTCAAGTCTTGTGATCTCCTTGTAGCAGGGGAGAAGTGACAATAGCACCTCTCCCTGGAAGAATAACCCCGTTTCCTGGTGTTCCACAGTTTATATATGAGCTTGAAAAAAACCTCCTCCCTTCTCCTTCCCTTACTGGAAGCCATCTGCAGCCCTTTGCCAGTAACTTATTTCTCAAGTTTCTCTTTTCTGTTAACACTTCAGCTTTTCTGAGAATTCATTCTTTTTAAATCATGTCTTTAGAATCACTTCAATCATATTCAATCATTTCATTCAACTCTCTTTCACATAAAAACAATTCAAATGATCATATACAACCATTTTCATTCCTTATTATTCATTTCATATTTTCACATCTTAATCATTTGATCAGTTGTTTATCATCAGCTTCTCTTGCTCTGCTTGCGACATCACTAACTTCCTCTTTTCTCTAACTGCACTCTTTATGAAAAACAACTCATATAATCATTCATTTCACTTATTTGTAACATACTTTTTCTAATCAACTCTTAATTTGTAACATATTAATACTTCATTTGATCATACTTTGTCATTTTAGAATCATCTTAGACATATTCCATCGTCTTCACCACTGAGTTCATTCCATGGGTCTCCCCATCTGCAATGGAAAAGTCCGGTATGACCTCACTTACTCCGGGAAAGTACCAAACACTGTCCAGTTTAATCCAACAGCATGTATATTAATCCAATGGCACGTACTATATTCCAAGATGAAAACAAGCTGAAAGCAAGCTTAAAGTCATCTTTCTTGACACCTGGCAAACTACAGGCCCATTTCTAACCTGCATTTTATTTCAAAGGTTTTGGAAAAGGTTGTGGCTAACCAGCTGGAGCAACATCTGCAGACCTGTGGACTTTATGAAAAATTTCAGTCTGGCTTTCATGCAGCACACAGCACTGAGACAGCCCTGGTCAGAGTCAATAATGACCTGCTGGTGGCGGCTGACCAGGGCTTTCCATCCATCCTGGTGCTGTTAGACCTGACTGCTGCTTTCAACACTGTGGACCCCCAGATCCTCCTCCACCAGTTGCAGCACACAGCTGGTTTGACTTGAGCTGTCCTTCAGTGGTTCCAGTCCTTCCTCGCAGGTAGGGCTGGGTATGTGGCCCTGGGGGACGCAAGGTTGAGCCCCCACACTGTCACCTGTGAGGTTCCTCAGGGGTCCATTCTTGTCTCCACCTTATTCACCATCTACACTCAACAAAAATATAAACGCAACACTTTTGGTTTTGCTCCCATTTTGTATGAGATGAACTCAAAGATGTAAAACTTTTTCCACATACACAATATCACCATTTCCCTCAAATATTGTTCACAAACCAGTCTAAATCTGTGATAGTGAGCACTTCTCCTTTGCTGAGATAATCAATCAATCAATCAACTTTTTTCTTATATAGCGCCAAATCACAACAAACAGTTGCCCCAAGGCGCTCCATATTGTAAGGCAAGGCCATACAATAATTATGAAAAACCCCAACGATCAAAACGACCCCCTATGAGCAAGCACTTGGCCACAGTGGGAAGGAAAAACTCCCTTTTAACAGGAAGAAACCTCCAGCAGAACCAGGCTCAGGGAGGGGCAGTCTTCTGCTGAGACTGGTTGGGGCTGAGGGAAAGAACCAGGAAAAAGACATGCCGAGAAGGGGGGCAGAGATCGATCACTAATGATTAAATGCAGAGTGATGCATACGGAGCAAAAAGAGAAAGAAACAGTGCATCATGGGAACCCCCCCACAGTCTACGTCTAAAGCAACATAACCAAGGGATGGTCCAGGGTCACCCGATCCAGCCCTAACTATAAGCCTTAGCGAAAAGGAAAGTTTTAAGCCTAATCTTAAAAGTAGAGAGGGTATCTGTCTCCCTGATCTGAATTGGGAGCTGGTTCCACAGGAGAGGAGCCTGAAAGCTGAAGGCTCTGCCTCCCATTCTACTCTTACAAACCCTAGGAACTACAAGTAAGCCCGCAGTCTGAGAGCGAAGCGCTCTAATGGGGTAATATGGTACTACGAGGTCCCTAAGATAAGATGGGACCTGATTATTCAAAACCTTATAAGTAAGAAGAAGAATTTTAAATTCTATTCTAGAATTAACAGGAAGCCAATGAAGAGAGGCCAACACGGGTGAGATATGCTCTCTCCTGCTAGTCCCCGTCAGTACTCTAGCTGCAGCATTCTGAACCAACTGAAGGCTTTTTAGGGAACTTTTAGGACAACCTGATAATAATGAATTACAATAGTCCAGCCTAGAGGAAATAAATGCATGAATTAGTTTTTCAGCATCACTCTGAGACAAGACCTTTCTGATTTTAGAGATATTGCGTAAATGCAAAAAGGCAGTCCTACATATTTGTTTAATATGTGCTTTGAATGACATATCCTGATCAAAAATGACTCCAAGATTTCTCACAGTATTACTAGAGATCAGGGAAATGCCATCCAGAGTAACGATCTGGTTAGACACCATGCTTCTAAGATTTGTGGGGCCAAGTACAGCCCCCAGTCAATGTTGGGTATTTTCTCCTCCAAACATTCTTAAAACCTTTGATAAGACAAACAGAGTCAAGAAACACCAGTGAGACAGAAAGTCAAATTAATCACGCGCGGAGTGCGGCCAGGCTGTACACCAAGGCTACACTAAAGTCTGGCCTGTGCTCCCGCTCTTTTTATTAGAGAAGCCCTCATTACATCATAAAACTTGTCCTAAGGGGGGGGCGACGCAAGACAAGTTTCTTCCCGTAACATAAACACATACGTCAATAAGCGCAGCTGTAAGGAAAAACAGTTTCTTTCTTTTGCTCTTATCGTCGAAGGTCAGCACATCCCGTTCGTCTGTTGCAGTTATCAGCTGTTGTGCATCTGCCTGGAGTGTCCTGGTCTTCACACTAAGCATCACATATCACAAGGCCATAATTTCACAATGGTCAAAACAACCTCCAGTTCTTTTACTCCCAGTTCAGACTGACCCCAGCATGCTAAAACAAAGTTGAATAACAAATACATTCTCAGGGTTACTTTTAAGACAGGTGCATAACAGCACAATAACGTTTTCATAAGAAAGAAGACAAAGGTACAAATGTTTAACAGTGATAACATACATATATATATAAAATCCTTAACATTTCCCACCTGTTTATCGCCTGTTAAACATATAGTAGTAGTTATCACCTAGCTTAGCACTTCTTTCTTGAGATTTTCACTAAGAGGTTCATCATGGTACGTAAAGCATCTATTTCAGTGCTTTGAGCTGCTACTATTTTTTCAGTTACATTCATGAACAGACCCAATCGATAATTCAGTGTTTCAATCATTAATGAATTTTTTTCCCCGCTCCTATCCAGGGGAACAATGAATGTGCTATTTTATCTCCTACAGACCACAATTTTTGGTCCTTTGGTACATCCGAGCCCCACATGTGATCATGTGATAACACATCTGGGTATATCAATCTCCTCCGTCTGGTGCTGCCATTCTTCTCTGTGGAGGTCCTTGGCACTACCACATATGTATGGTCAGTCACCTGGGTAGGTGCACACACACCACCCCAATTTGGTGGGAGACTCATGTACAGTCTGGAAACACAAAGCCAATAGATGTCATCATACACCGGAGTACCATTTACAGGTGGTAGCAAAAACTTACTAACATAAGCACATGATTCATCCGTTCCCCATGGACAGGAGCCTGTATAATTACATCCCCGTCCAATGTGATGAAGATAAGTACCATCCACATATTATGTTTTGGTTAGGCTTAAATTATTTGATAAAACATACGTTTGGGTACACAGACGTTTCTTAATTTTACCTACAGTTTTATTCCCTGTCCCGTAAAAGCAAATTGGGAATGGCCGTTGTGATGACAATTTAACGTGATGATATTTTTGCGTTTCCCTTCAGTCTAGTCAATGGAGCAGCACTTGGGCACGCTTGTACGTCCTCTGTTGAAATCCCTATCATATAAGTGGTTGCACTGAGGCAAGTGGTGTTAGAACTGCCCCCGAAATACAGTTTGATTATGCATCCGTATGATAAGACATTCTGTCACCCTAGCAGGGTACGGTTTAGCCGTCAGAGCTGGGTGTGTTGAGGATATAGGTATTTGCGAACAAACATAACAATTAGTAACGTAATTCCATAGCCAATAAATGAACATCTCTGTACCACAAATTAGTATGGTATATATGAGGGTGTCCATCTGTCTCATTCACATTATGAATAAACCTCTTCTGACGTTGCTTGCGTTGTTCTCTGGCTCAGTCCACAGTGAGCTGCAATTCTTGGGTCAACCACCAGGCCAGGAATCCGAGGAGCACGAAACACACTAAGATCACAACGCAACCGGCTGCCCTACCAACAGTCCGGCAGCGGCGGCGCTGAGCACGCCGCTCCGGGGTCTGCTGTAGTTCAGTCATGATTGCTAGGATACAGTGTTGTTAACCACCTCACCTAATAGTGCAAGGATCTCCCTGCTTCACTGGCATTGAGACAATCTATTGCTAATTAAATAGACTCCCTTTGTAGCCAGACTTCCCCTTACACTGTGGAGGCAGCCAACACACGCTGTATCTTACAGTGATGTATCCACGTTGATCTCTCCGCTATCTTTACTGCAGTTGGTGTTGTTAACAGCACTTGGTATGGACCTTCCCAACGAGGACTGGACCAGTTCTTCCTCTTAATCACTCTGATGAACACCCAGTCTCCTGGCTAGACTACTGGAAGGCCGTCCTGTGGAAGATCAAAATTATTCGGCAGTAAATGTGTTTAAGTTATCTCTTTCTGTGTTAATGTCTTTTTCATAAAATTTGCTAATGTTTGTTCCTCATCTGCTGTTTTAGTATCCATGTCAAAATTGGTAGACGATATGGTCATCCATAAAGTATCTCAAATGGTGTTAACCCTGATGGTGTTGGTGTTATTCTCATATACAATTTTAGTAGGTCCAAACATTCAATCCAGGTTCGTTTTGTCTCTTCTATACATTTCCTTAATCTTATTTTTATTGTGCCCTTTGTCCTTTCCACTAATCCTGCACTGTGTGGATGATAAGCACAATGATTTTTGAGATTAACCTGTAGCGCTTCTCCTACGTATTGCACTATTGTATTAACAAAATGTGCTCCATTATCTGAATAGACTGTTTCTGGTATTCCAAATCGTGGAATGATGTCTTTGCACAATGCCTTAGCCACTGTAAGTGCATCTGCATGTTTTGTAGGGAACAATTCTACCCATTTTGAGAAGGCATCAATTATGACTAAACAAAATTCCTTCCCTTCATGTTTACTCAGCTGTATATAATCCATATGAATCACTTGAAAGGGATATTGTGGTGTTGGAAATTTGCCTCTTTGGGGTCTCAAATTGCCTTGTGAGTTGTGTTTTGCACATATCATGCATGCTCTACAATGCTGTTTTGCATATGCATCGAACCCATAAAGACAAAAAATAGATTGCAATTGCGATATCATACCCCCTGATGAGACATAACTTCAGTTTTATCTGAGTTTAAAAGCAGGAAATTAGAGGTCATCCATGTCTTTATGTCTGTAAGACAATCCTGCAGTTTAGCTAATTGGTGTGTATCCTCTGGCTTCATGGATAGATAAAGCTGGGTATCATCTGCGTAACAATGAAAATTTAAGCAATACCGTCTAATAATACTGCCTAAGGGAAGCATGTATAAAGTGAATAAAATTGGTCCTAGCACAGAACCTTGTGGAACTCCATAATTAACTTTAGTCTGTGAAGAAGATTCCCCATTTACATGAACAAACTGTAATCTATTAGACAAATATGATTCAAACCACCGCAGCGCAGTGCCTTTAATACCTATGACATGCTCTAATCTCTGTAATAAAATTTTATGGTCAACAGTATCAAAAGCAGCACTGAGGTCCAACAGAACAAGCACAGAGATAAGTCCACTGTCCGAAGCCATAAGAAGATCATTTGTAACCTTCACTAATGCTGTTTCTGTACTATGATGAATTCTAAAACCTGACTGAAACTCTTCAAATAGACCATTCCTCTGCAGGTGATCAGTTAGCTGTTTTACAACTACCCTCTCAAGAATCTTTGAGAGAAAAGGAAGGTTGGAGATTGGCCTATAATTAGCTAAGATAGCTGGGTCAAGTGATGGCTTTTTAAGTAATGGTTTAATTACTGCCACCTTAAAGGCCTGTGGTACATAACCAACTAACAAAGATAGATTGATCATATTTAAGATTGAAACATTAAATAATGGTAGGACTTCCTTGAGCAGCCTGGCAGGAATGGGGTCTAATAAACATGTTGATGGTTTGGATGAAGTGACTAATGAAAATAACTCAGACAGAACAATCGGAGAGAAAGAGTCTAACCAAATACCGGCATCACTGAAAGCAGCCAAAGATAACGATACATCTTTGGGATGGTTATGAGTAATTTTTTCTCTAATAGTCAAAATTTTGTTAGCAAAGAAAGTCATGAAGTCATTACTAGTTAAAGTTAATGGAATACTCAGCTCAATAGAGCTCTGACTCTTTGTCAGCCTGGCTACAGTGCTGAAAAGAAACCTGGGGTTGTTCTTATTTTCTTCAATTAGTGATGAGTAGAAAGATGTCCTAGCTTTACGGAGGGCTTTTTATAGAGCAACAAACTCTTTTTCCAGGCTAAGTGAAGATCTTCTAAATTAGTGAGACGCCATTTCCTCTCCAACTTACGGGTTATCTGCTTTAAGCTACGAGTTTGTGAGTTATACCACGGAGTCAGACACTTCTGATTTAAAGCTCTCTTTTTCAGAGGAGCTACAGCATCCAAAGTTGTCTTCAATGAGGATGTAAAACTATTGACGAGATACTCTAACTCCCTTACAGAGTTTAGGTAGCTACTCTGCTCTGTGTTGGTATATGACATTAGAGAACATAAAGAAGGAATCATATCCTTAAACCTAGTTACAGCGCTTTCTGAAAGACTTCTAGTGTAATGAAACTTATTCCCCACTGCAGGGTAGTCCATCAGGGTAAATGTAAATGTTATTAAAAAATGATCAGACAGAAGGGAGTTTTCAGGGAATACTGTTAAGTCTTCTATTTCCATAACATAAGTCAGAACAAGATCTAAAATATGATTAAAGTGGTGGGTGGACTCATTTACTTTTTGAGCAAAGCCGATAGAGTCTAATAACAGATTAAATGCAGTGTTGAGGCTGTCATTCTCAGCATCCGTGTGGATGTTAAAATCGCCCACTATAATTATCTTATCTGAGCTAAGCACTAAGTCAGACAAAAGGTCTGAACATTCACAGAGAAACTCACAGTAACGACCAGGTGGACGATAGATAATAACAAATAAAACTGTTTTTTGGGACTTCCAATTTGGATGGACAAGACTAAGAGACAAGCTTTCAAATGAATTAAAGCTCTGTCTAGGTTTTTGATTAATTAATAAGCTGGAATGGAAGATTGCTGCTAATCCTCCACCCTGGCCCGTGCTACGAGCATTCTGACAGTTAGTGTGACTCGGGGGTGTTGACTCATTTAAACTAACATATTCATCCTGCTGTAACCAGGTTTCTGTTAGGCAGAATAAATCAATACGTTGATCAATTATTATATCATTTACCAACAGGGACTTAGAAGAGAGAGACCTAATGTTTAATAGACCACATTTAACTGTTTTAGTCTGTGGTGCAATTGAAGGTGCTATATTATTTTTTCTTTTTGAATTTTTATGCTTAAATAGATTTTTGCTGGTTATTGGTGGTCTGGGAGCAGGCACCGTCTCTACGGGGATGGGGTATTGAGGGGATGGCAGGGGGAGAGAAGCTGCAGAGAGGTGTATAAGACCACAGCTCTGCCTCCTGGTCCCAACGCTAGACAGTCACAGTTTGGAGGATCCAAAAAAATTGGCCAGATTTCTAGAAATGAGAGCTGCTCCCTCTAAAGTGGGATGGATGCCGTCTCTCCTAAAAAGACCAGGTTTTCCCCAGAAGCTTTGCCAATTATCAATGAAGCCCACCTCATTTTTTGGACACCACTCAGACAGCCAGCAATTCAAGGAGAACATGCGGCTAAACATGTCACTCCCGGTCTGATTGGGGAGGGGCCCAGAGAAAACAACAGAGTCCGACATTGTTTTTTGCAAAGTTACACACCGATTTAATGTTAATTTTAGTGACCTCCGATTGGCGTAACCGAGTGTCATTACTGCCGACGTGAATTACAATCTTACCTAATTTACGCTTAGCCTTAGCCAGCAATTTCAAATGTCCTTCGATGTCGCCTGCTCTGGCCCCCGGAAGACAATTGACTATGGTTGCTGGTGTCGCTAACTTCACATTTCTCAAAACAGAGTCGCCAATAACCAGAGTTTGATCCTCGGCGAGTGTATCGTCGAGTGGGGAAAAACGGTTAGAGATGTGAACGGGTTGACGGTGTACACGGGGCTTGTGTTTAGGGCTACGCTTCCTCCTCACAGTCACCCAGTCAGCCTGCTTTCCCGACTGCACGGGAAGTCAGTCGGGAAAAATCCATCCCACCTCACAGGTGTGCCATACCAAGATGCTGATTAGACACCATGATTAGTGCACAGGTGTGCCTTAGACTGCCCACAATAAAAGGCCACTCTGAAAGGTGCAGTTTTGTTTTATTGGGGGGGGCGGATACCAGTCAGTATCTGGTGTGACCACCATTTGCCTCATGCAATGCAACACATCTCCTTCGCATAGAGTTGATCAGGTTGTCAATTGTGGCCTGTGGAATGTTGGTCCACTCCTCTTCAATGGCTGTGTGAAGTTGCTGCATATTGGCAGGAACTGGTACACGCTGTCGTATACGCCAGTCCAGAGCATCCCAAACATGCTCAATGGGTGACATGTCTGGTGAGTATGCCGGCCATGCAAGAACTGGGACATTTTCAGCTTCCAAGAATTGTGTACAGATCCTTGCAACATGGGGCCGTGGATTATCCTGCTGCAACATGAGGTGATGTTCTTGGATGTATGGCACAACAATGGGCCTCAGGATCTCGTCACGGTATCTCTGTGCATTCAAAATGCCATCAATAAAATGCACCTGTGTTCTTCGTCCATAACAGACGCCTGCCCATACCATAACCCCACCACCACCATGGGCCACTTGATCCACAACACTGACATCAGAAAACCGCTCACCCACATGACGCCACACACGCTGTCTGCCATCTGCCCTGGACAGTGTGAACCGGGATTCATCCGTGAAGAGAACACCTCTCCAACGTGCCAAACGCCAGCGAATGTGAGCATTTGCCCACTCAAGTCAGTTACGACGACGAACTGGAGTCAGGTCGAGACCCCGATGAGGACGACGAGCATGCAGATGAGCTTCCCTGAGATGGTTTCTGACAATTTGTGCAGAAATTCTTTGGTTATGCAAACCGATTGTTTCAGCAGCTGTCCGAGTGGCTGGTCTCAGACGATCTTGGAGGTGAACATGCTGGATGTGGAGGTCCTGGGCTGGTGTGGTTACACGTGGTCTGCGGTTGTGAGGCTGGTTGGATGTACTGCCAAATTCTCTGAAACGCCTTTGGAGATGGCTTATGGTAGCGAAATGAACATTCAATACATGAGCAACAGCTCTGGTTGACATTCCTGCTGTCAGCATGCCAATTGCACGCTCCCTCAAATCTTGCGACATCTGTGGCATTGTGCTGTGTGATAAAACTGCACCTTTCAGAGTGGCCTTTTATTGTGGGCAGTCTAAGGCACACCTGTGCACTAATCATGGTGTCTAATCAGCATCTTGATATCGCACACCTGTGAGGTGGGATGGATTATCTCAGCAAAGGAGAAGTGCTCACTATCACAGATTTAGACTGGTTTGTGAACAATATTTGAGGGAAATGGTGATATTGTGTATGTGGAAAAAGGGTTAGATCTTTGAGTTCATCTCATACAAAATGGGAGCAAAACAAAAAGTGTTGCGTTTATATTTTTGTTGAGTGTATATGCTTCCCCTTGGTCACATCATCGGCAAGCATGGAATTTCCTTCCACTGCTATGCCGATGATACTCAACTCTACCTCTGAACCGACCCCACATCCCCAACAACTGTTCCATCTACACTTAGAGCCTGCCTGGAGGAGATAAAGGCATGGATGACATGAAATTTCCTACAGCTAAACAGCACCAAAAACAGAAGCCATCCTTGTTGGCACACCACATTGGCTCAACTCCTACCCCATTACAGCTCTTTTATTTTCAGGTCACTCCATCCCCTTCTCCTCCTCTGTAACAAACCTCTGGGTCAGGTGTGACCCCACCCTCTCCTTTGGTTATCATATCCACCACCTTTGTAAAATCTTGTTCTTCCACCTTAGAAACATTTCTAAGCTCCGCCCCTCTCTCCTTCATTGATGTGGAAAGGCTGGTCCATGCCTTTGTCTCCTCCAGGCTAGACTATTGTAATACCCTCCTTGTAGGGATCTCGGGCAGGAGCATGCAGAAGCTCCAGCAAATCCAGAACTGCGCTACCCGGGTCCTGATGAGAAAGCGCAAATATGACCACATCACCCCCATACTTCAGTCCCTCCATTGTCTCCTGGTCCAGCAGAGGACAAGATCTGCCTGCTGACTGCCCAGTGCCTCCATGGCCGCACTCCAGACTACCTGACAGAGATACTCACTCCACACACTACCACCCATCTGGTCCACTGACTCAAATTGCCTCTGCCAACCTCGGTCAAAGCTCCACACCATGGGGGACAGATCTTTTCAGGCAGCTGCCCCACGACTCTGGAACACCCTGCCTCAACACCTGAGAGTGCCCCGGTCTGTGGAGTCTTTTAAAAACCAGCTTAAAACATTTTTATTTTGAAAGGCTTTTAAAGTGTAATTTTAAAATGTTTCTGTTTATTTTTATGTTGTAGCACTTATTTTTGTAAGTGTAAAAGTGTGTTATAAATAAAATTTATTATTATTATTAATAAAGCAAAGGTTCTGGAGTGGCCATCTCAGTCTCCTGGCCTCAGTATCATTAAGCCAGTCTGGGGAAATCTCAAATGTGCAGTTCATACAAGACAGCCAAGGAATTTACAAGAACTGGAGGCTTTTTGCCAAGAGGAATGGGCGGCTTTACCATTGGAGAACATAAAGAGCCTCATCCACAACTACCACAAAAGACTTCAAGCTGTCATTGGCGTTAAAGGGGGCAATGCACGGTATTAAGAACAGGTGTATGTAAACGTTTGATCAGGGTTATTTTCTTAGTTTCTGTTGTCATTATAATTTAATAAGATTAAACACAGTTATTTGACAATAAATGGCTTCACACAACCACTAACCATGAGTGAAAGAAAAGTTTTAGTGTTATCATTCATATCCTCTGAAAAAATGCACCTCCCAAAAAAGCAAAAATTTTGCTACAGTATGTAAACTTTTGAACACAACTGTATCAGCAGCAGGTGAAATCAGGTTAAAGTCCTCATGAATTTATCAGGGCACATGGTACCAAAAATAAAACGCAATACGTTCATATTTTCATAATTCCTTATTAATTTATTTGGAATAGTCAACTCATTTGAATTTTTTTTATGTTTTTTCGTGCCTCCTCACGAAAAGCGCCCGCTTTTCATCACACAGGTTTTTTATTTTGCTTTTTATAATCTTCACCTTCTCCTAACTCTAACCATAACTATAGCATAAGTGTGTACCATCCCCAAATGTTAACCATGACCCCCCAGACCCCCTTTCACCTCGCATTTTGTGCCCCCATTACGACAAATGCCCCATTTTCATACCCCCGTCACGAACCCATAGATTAATGTGCTTTTCATAACCAGTCCCACAAACTGCCATGAGACTGGGTTCTTTATTTCCAAGTGTTACGCACTTTAAATTTTAACAAAAATTATTTCTGGCCTGGTTTGAAGTCAAATGCTGCATTCACTTGTTGGCTGTGACAGGCGGTAAAGCAGATGTTCCATTGTTTTCAATGTGAGGATGACTAGAACTTACTCCACCAGCAGCTGTCACCCGACACAGCAACAAGGAAAAAACAGAATTTGTTTTCTCTTTGATGAAAAGTAAATACAGGCAGCAAGATGTGGACAATTTAGGAGCTATGATCAGAGCCACAGCTTCCTGTTTTAAATATTATGCTTTCTTTCTTTCTTTCTTTCTTTCTTTCTTTCTTTCTTTCTGTTTCTTTGGCTGTTGAGATGGTTCTGAATGGCTGTTTGGCTGGTTTTGTTAGAGACCTGGCAACCCACTGTGGTAAAACACTCTTTCTCACAACCCAATTTCACACCATTTAGTGATGGCATCACGAAAAGCAAATTAATCTATTATATTGTGTGGATGTTTTATTATATTGTGCACTCATTTTATTATATTGCGTGCACCTTTTATGATATTGTGTGCTCGTTTTATTATATTGTACACTCATTTTATAATATTGTGCACACTTTTTATTATACTGTGTGGATGTTTTATTATATTGTGCACTTATTTTATTATATTGTGCGCACCTTTTATGATATTGTGTGCTTTTATTATATTGTGCACACATTTTATCATATTGTACACTCATTTTATAATATTGTGCGCACGTTTTAAGCATTGTTTGAGTAAAACAAGGGCTTGATCTACTTAAACATGGCCACAATTTGTAAAACGTGCACTCAATTACTCAATATTGTTTTGACACATAAATGTTGGCTATTGGCCAACAAACCAGGAGACAGTGGGATACATTTCCCCATTAGAAATGGATCTGATCAGGGTATGTCACGGTTTGTGCGTACAAGGACATATAGAGAACTCTGGCTATCCAGCATGGCATCATCTGGGGTTTAAGCACATTAAAAAGGATGCTGAGGGCGAAGCAACTCCCCGTCATGGGGATGACAATTTAAGTCATATTATGGAGTTCATTTTGAATGAAAGGAAAACGTAAACGTGTGCAGTTTTTATTAACTTGAGGGCTCAATTAAAGGAAAACGTGCACATTTGATTAATTAGAGGGCTCAATTAAAGAAAAACGTGCGCACGAATTATCACAGCCAGGAAAACGTGTGCACGTTTTATTAATTTGAGGGCTCAATTAAAGGAAAACGTGCGCACGAATTATCACAGCCAGGAAAACGTGTGCACGTTTTATTAATTTGAGGGCTCAATTAAAGGAAAATGTGCGCACAAATTATCACAGCCAGGAAAACGTGTGCACATTTTATTAATTTGAGGGCGCAATTAAAGGAAAACGTGCACATTTTATTCATTCGAGGGCTCAATTAAAGGAAAACGTGCTCATTTTATTAATTTGAGGGCTCAATTAAAGGAAAACGTGCACATTTGATTAATTCGAAGGCTCAATTAAAGAAAAACGTGCACACGAATTATCACAGCCAGGAAAACGTGTGCACGTGTTATTAATTTGAGGGCTCAATTAAAGGAAAACGTGCGCACGAATTATCACAGCCAGGAAAACGTGTGCACATTTTATTAATTTGAGGGCGCAATTAAAGGAAAACGTGCACATTTTATTCATTCGAGGGCTCAATTAAAGGAAAACATGTGCTCATTTTATTAATTTGAGGGCTCAATTAAAGGAAAACGTGCACATTTTATTAATTCGAGGGCTCAATTAAAGGAAAACATGTGCTCATTTTATTAATTTGAGGGCTCAATTAAAGGAAAACGTGCACATTTTATTAATTTGAGGGCTCAATTAAAGGAAAACATGTGCACATTTTACTAATTTGAGGGCTCAATTAAAGGAAAACGTCCTCATTTTATTAATTTGAGGGCTCAATTAAAGGAAAACGTGTTCATTTTATTAATTTGAGGGCTCAATTAAAGGAAAATGTGCACATTTTATTAATTTGAGGGCTCAATTAAAGGAAAACGTGTTCATTTTATTAATTTGAGGGCTCAATTAAAGGAAAACATGTGCACATTTTATTAATTTGACTGCTCAATTAAAGGAAAACGTGCTCATTTTATTAATTTGAGGGCTCAATTAAAGGAAAACGTTCATTTTATTAATTTGAGGGCTCAATTAAAGGAAAACGTGCACATTTTATTTGAGGGCTCAATTAAAGGAAAATGTGCACATTTTATTCATTTGAGGGCTCAATTAAAGGAAAACATGTGCTCATTTTATTAATTCGAGGGCTCAATTAAAGGAAAACATGTGCTCATTTTATTAATTTGAGGGCTCAATTAAAGGAAAACGTGCACATTTTATTAATTCGAGGGCTCAATTAAAGGTGCTCATTTTATTAATTTGACTGCTCAATTAAAGGAAAACGTGCACATTTTATTAATTCGAGGGCTCAATTAAAGGAAAACGTGCTCATTTTATTAATTTGAGGGCTCAATTAAAGGAAAACGTGCACATTTTATTAATTTGAGGGCTCAATTAAAGAGAAAACGTGCACATTTTATTAATTCGAGGGCTCAATTAAAGGAAAACGTGCACATTTTATTAATTCTAGGGCTCAATTAAAGGAAAACGTGCACATTTTATTAATTCTAGGGCTCAATTAAAGGAAAATGTGCACATTTTATTAATTTGAGGGCTCAATTAAAGAGAAAACGTGCACATTTTATTAATTCGAGGGCTCAATTAAAGGAAAACGTGCTCATTTTATTAATTCTAGGGCTCAATTAAAGGAAAACATGCACATTTTATTAATTCGAGGGCTCAATTAAATGAAAACGTGCGCACGAATTATCACAGCCAGGAAAACCTGTGCACATTTTATTAATTTGAGGACTCAATTAAAGGAAAACATGTGCACATTTTATTAATTTGAGAGCACGTTTTATTCATTTGTGGGCTCAATTAAAGGAAAACTTGTGCACAAATTATCATGGCCAGAAAAAAATATCACTTTAAGTGACCTCTCCCGGGTTCCGTAATTTCTTGACAGTATCACGAAATACAGGGTTACACGAGGAGGGGGGCTGTGTGGGTTATGGTTAGGGTTAGGGGGTTAGGGTTAGAAATAGTAAAATAAAACATTAAGCATCATGAAAATGTCACGCATTTCGTGACAGGAGCACAAAAAAGTGAGACAGAGCTGCTTTCTCAAAACAAAAGTCACGTAGTTTTGATGTAAACATGCTCAGGTTCCAAACATGGAGTGCAATGTGAGCGGGGGGGGGGGGGGGGGGGGGCAGTTGTGCTCAAGAATGTTACAAGGCAGCCCATCCTAATGTGAGTACTCCTGTAGTTAGAAAAGGAAAAGGACCAGCTTCTACTAACTAACTACTGAATAAAATTTGCTGAAATATTCATGCGAAATGTGTCATTAAAAGACTGCATTTATTCCGTGCTTTGTGATAAGAAAGAAAAAAGAAAAAAAAAGGTGATATTAGCTGGAATGTGGCCTTGCGTCAGAGGCCTCTTTGCAAACAATTATTCAAGCTCTGATTTTGTTTAAAAGTACACAGTGTCTCATTGGCCCACTTTCATTTTGAACCTGCTCTTTTGCAAACAACTTCACTGTATATCCTTGTTTTATTGTGCGCATTAATCTGCTGTCGGTGACAGGCGTGTTCCTGTGGCATGGCTTAATGCGTTGTTCAATAATTGATAAAGGCACCGCTGTCAAATGGAGCAGGAATTTGTTTCCTTAATGTTGCGAGAAAGGGGACGGCTGGTCATCACGGATGCAAACTGCTCGCCGCACAAGATTTCACCGTCACAAATCAAACGAGAGCATGCTTCTAATTTAAATAGCTTTGACAGAAAACGCTTGAGGAGATCCCTTAATCTGCTAATAAATCAGGCCGTGGGGATGGCAGGCTGCAGGATCGCTAACATCGCAGAGACAAATGAACAAAGATAAAATATTTCCCACAAGAGGCGCACAAAACAACACATCGCAGGGATTTTCTCAGAGATTTGCATGAGGTGTCAAGACGCTGCGGTCACACCAATGTCTTTGTCAAATAATTTATAATGCCATTATTTCACTAAAGCAAGATTAATTCTGAGGTAAAAAGAATATGAAGGATTTCATGTGAAGAATCTTTCCATGATAAAGTATCTGATAAATGTCCTCCACTCCTTCACTTCAGTTGTGGCAGGTTTTCATCTGTTACTGCTTAGAACCAAATATGAAACTTTTCACTCCACTACATTTATTTGACTGCTGCATCTATGAAGCATCTGGCAAATGACAGTTTAATATTGACATAAATACACTGGAGCATCTACAATTTCTATGTTCATTTTTTACAGTTGTGAGTGTTTTTGTCTTGTGTCCATTTTTTTAACCTTTATTTAACCAGGTTAGTCCCATTGAGCTTGAGGCCTTTTTTGCAAGGGAGCAATTATACAGTTTCCATTTCACCTAATCTTGTGTTAATTTCTGACTTATCTATAACATGGGTCAAGTATATATATATTAAATAAATTGGGTTTTGATATTTTGAATTAAAATACTGTAAATATGTATAATATTTTAAATGTGTAGATTATTTTGTGTGATATTAATAAATTAATTAGTGGAGTGATCTGTCTGGCTGTCCAAAATGAGGCCCACCCAGAAGAAGACAAACTTGTAGTTTCTTGACTGGCTGCTTGAGGCTGCCTCCAAAACCAAGCAAGTTCTCATAGAAGCACATGATAAAATGTTCACCTTTAGAGCAGAGATAAATGTGCTTCCAGCGTTATAGAAAAACAAATAAACAAAAACGTTTTAGTGTCTCTATTTGTTTGCCCTCCATCACAGCTGTATGGTGGATGAATTTTATTTTTTTTTATTTTATTTTTTTTATGAAAAAATGTTTGTTTTGTAAATTGTATTGTTAATTGTGTCTGTAGCATGGTCCAAGCAGAGGGTCACCCCTTTGAGTCTGGTCTGCTTGAGGTTTCTTCCTCAAATCATCACAGGGAGTTTTTCCTTACCACTGTTGCCTGTGTTCTTGCTCTGGGTGTTGGAAAGGTTAGACCTTTGATAGATAGATAGATAGATAGATAGATAGATAGATAGATAGATAGATAGATAGATAGATAGATAGATAGATAGATAGATAGATAGATAGATAGATAGATAGATAGATAGATAGATAGATAGATAGATAGATAGATAGATAGATAGATAGATAGATAGATAGATAGATAGATAGATAGATAGATAGATAGATAGATAGATAGATAGCTTTTATTATCATTGTCATTACAACAATGAGATGTCCGCATACACATTCCACATACAAACAGCAATTGATCTACAATTATTGCTTGTTTACTGTAATAATGGCACAGATCAGAATTAGGACAACACATATACATTTGACATTGTTTATGTGCACTAAACTTGAAACAGTCCGTTTCCCAATTGAGGCAATGTGAGTGTGTTTGTAGCCGCTACAACTGTCAAGTCGCGCCGCAAGGCCAGCTTGAGAGGACGAGGCCTGCCGCAGGGAGGGAGGGGCAGGAAGAGTGATAAGAGGAGAGGCTGGGGCTGGAGCATGCTTCGGTCCATGTGTAAGTCTATCAGTTTATTGTCCTTGTGGGTTGAGATAAGAATGGAGCCAAATAATCTCACCAGAGCCTGGATCAATTCCTCTGGAGGAAAAACAGTGGGCAATTGACCTTGATGCCTGTAGTGTTGCAGCCGAGCAGTGAAAAACACTTTTTACAGTTCCACTCACTCAGCCAAACCCCAATTATGAATTAAGAATATTCCTAATTTTGAATTAAGAATATTCACCGGCCTCCGATAACTTCAGCTTCAACTGCAAGGCACGCATCAGCTCCAAGGTGTCATCCAATTTGCATCTGAGTTCAAGACTCAACGCAGTCTGAGAATGCACTGCCTTGCCGACCTGGTTAATCATGACGGACAAGCGAGGGCCCGTGGTTCTTGATGCCACCGTCTTGCCAATTTTCCGGTGGATCAGGGCAGCACATAAGCCAAAAAGGACCAGCCCTGCTACCATAACAACAAAAATGAATAGGTCCTTGACGTCCTCCACAGAGAAAGGCGCCAAGCATGCCACATGCCAGGAACTCCAGGTGTCGAGGACATAGCCCGCAGGATACGTTCCATCTGGGCAGGCAGGATCCACCGGTCCTCACCTTCTTGTAGAAAAAATGGTGTCAATAGCGTTCAGAGACCAGCTGATCAATTCCATGGTTAATCCAATAGTAGTCCAATAGATCCAGAATCCACTATAGTTTTGAGGAATTCACAAGTCTGGTGAAGTAGGGACTTGAAGGTTAAAAGCAGAGATAAGGGAGAGTGGAGGAGATGCAACTGCCCTCGTCGGAGTCCCAAGCTGATGTTACTTGTATGAAGCACATTGAAGCAACTTTGTTGTGATTTGGCGCTATATAAATAAATGAAATAAATTGAATTGTATTAAAATGAATTTATAACTCAATAGTTTAACCTGTTTTAAGCCATAATGTTATGCATAATTAGGGGTGTGGTCACACTGAGTGACAGTTACTGTGGTGCTGCTGTGAGAGGGGCTCTGACTCAGAGCTTCCATAGCACAGACATCGCTAGCTGTGACCACTAGCTGTTGTGGAGGGCCATATCCATCAGTATATTATTACAAGTATATGTAACAGTATGACTTGTTTTGTGGCTTATTGTCCAAACAGATCGCCTAAGATGTCTGTGCTCCAGCATTTTGGTTGAGTGATGTTTTTATGTTATTTAATTTTATATGGTAATATTGTTAGCCTTTTAGCAGCTATCTGTAAAGGAAATCATTTTTAATGCCCACACAAAAGACATATTGGTAGCCCAATATTCATTAGATCTCTTTAGATACCAATCCACATTGTTTTCTTTGCTTTAAACTGTGTTTAATGTTCTGTAGAAGACTATTAAAGTTGGCAGTCATGAGTAAAATCTAAAAATCTGTCATCATGGTGTCCTCCAAATCTGCAGAAGGAAAGTTTACACTCCAAGGATGCTCTTGTTGATCACGTTGCTGCTTTAGGGCCTTGAAGTTGACCCAACATCAGAATGACCTGCAAGCTGCTATATCATTAAAAAAACATGGATCTTCTTGACCACAGAGAGACAATAGGCAACTGGCTTTCAACCAGACAGCTAAAGCTGTTGGAATCTCAACTGAAGGAGATAAGAACAAAGCATGAAACACCCACGTTTACTGCTCAGTGGATGCCAGGTCATCTGACTCCCAATCAGAAATGTAGTAGGCTCATCTGGAATGTCTAAAAATGGCCAAAACCAAAGGCAATTCAAGTGTTTCTTGTTTGATGTTCTTGCAAACAAGCCAAAAGAGAAGACGGGGTTACATTAGTTCTACTGCTTTACAAAGCCTTAGTCAGACTGCATGTGAAGTATGGAAACTTGGTTTGATACCTCTACAAAAAGTTGGACCTCAGCATGATTGAAAACATGCAGTCCAGGGCACCTACGATATTACCACTCATGGACAATCAAATTTAAAAGAGATCAAATTTAAATGTGATGCAGTTATGATGGAAGAATATCACATTGACCATACTAGATTAACTGACTATGAAGATCTGGCACGAGAGGACTACAAGTCTTCTGCCAGAAGAGGATGCCTGTAAGCATACATGTAGTACATTTGCCAGATCCTCCGATTGTGCATTCATATAATCAACATTATTATAATTTACATCAGTGTCATTTCAGTGTGTATTTTTCTCGATCACATTGAGGTCCTTTCTGGATCTGCACAAAATTTCAGCTGATGAGTGTCTGAAGAAGCAATCTATGGCCAACAGGTTTGATTACGATCAGTCTTGTTAGGTTTGGTCAGGATAAATTAGGCTTTGAGAAAGAATGTGAGCAAGCAATCAGCATTCTGCAGAAACCATGCCAGGCCAAAGACATAGTTGATGGACATTAAAATCTGTAGGTTAAAACTTGTACACATGAAGAACACATCCAAGAGAAAGAAGAGCATCAGCAGTGTAATGCTTTAAATGAATTATGTAACCATTGTGAAATTCACCATGTTACGAGAATGCAAGGTTTGTTGTTGCCCTTGCCAAGTTTTGCTTGAACTGTTAATGGAGAAGCAATTCTTGTCAAATAGCCAAAGAAACAAGCTCTACCCCAACAATAAACCAAACATTTTCCTAATAACCTCCCTGCTTTCATTTTATTGGGATCCTCTTGTGACACTGATGATGCTGAATTGTACCCACCCACTTGTTTTACAGGTATTTGGTGCTAGAGCACGTGTCCGGTGGGGAGCTCTTCGACTATCTAGTGAAAAAGGGCCGGTTAACACCTAAAGAGGCCAGGAAGTTCTTCAGGCAGATCATCTCAGCACTGGATTTCTGCCACAGCCACTCCATATGGTTTGTCCTTTTTATATCTACACATTATTATCATTGTCTCAAACACACATTTACGAAATCACATATCATCAATGGTGCTGTGCAGCCTGTATTATATTTACCCAATATAACTTCTCAGAGCAAACCTGCATAGACCAGTTTTATAGGATTTGCATATTTAAGTATCAATAAGTAATGACTGCAGTACTTTTGAGATACTGTTTTACACTTGGTTTAACGTTGATACCTTCACAGGCATAAAACTTAAAATATTCTTTCCATGGGTGAAACCATTTGTGTGCTTGTGTGTGTGTCTGCACAAGTGTCATTCTGCGAAACAGATTACTGAAGAAACCAGAATTTATAAATCAAATAGAAATTACAATTAATAAAATCCCAAAATTAGTTGTTTACAAGAGCCACTCTGCAAGTTGACTTCTTTATAAATCTGTGTCCTCCATGTGTTGAGTGTTTTTTAGGTGTGTTGGTTGATTGTTATACAAGTACACTGAAATCCTTGAGCAACACAATATCATGTACATTGGAATACCAATTTCAATAAAATGTCACAAATAAAAATATATATCAGAAATAAATCACCTGGCTGGTTTTTGTCCTTTTCGCATTCAATAAAATTTATTCCATGTAATTTAATTTAATTTTAGGTCGGCATTTAACCAAAGGGCGTGGGCTGATGCTTGGCCCATGGCCCTCCGATGAACAAATACGATAGCTAAAAGTAAATATAAAGAATGAGATTTTTTTCTTGCTTTTTCCACATCTTCCCAAGTTATTCTATTTTGTGGTTGTAGGTTAAGGTAGCTGGTACCTACAACATTAGAAAATTAGTCTTAGCAGCAGGTGGTTGGTGTGACAGAGGAAGATACAGAGGACAGGGTGAGATGGAAACGATTGACCTGCTGTGGCAACCCCTAACGGGAACAGCCGAAAGACAAAGAAGAAGATTAACCCGCTAACTAACGCTACTTGATCCTGTTTGGTAACTTTTTATATGAAAAAACTGAATTTGAAATTTTGATACATGGTATTCGTTATAGTAACAATCCTCAAGAAGGGTTGTGTTTCACTTGAGTCAGACTTTTTTGTGTGTGTATGCTTTTTTTGTCATCCTATAGCCACAGAGATTTGAAGCCTGAGAACTTGTTGTTAGATGAGAAGAACAACATCAGGATAGCGGACTTTGGCATGGCGTCTCTGCAGGTCGGGGACAGTCTGCTGGAGACCAGCTGTGGGTGAGTTCTCTAAATCTCAGATTTTCCAGTCTTATGTAGGTCTTCACCTTCAACCCCTTTTAAGTCTGAAGATCTGAGGCTTTCCTGTGACATCCATCTCAAACATTTCTCCAGTCAAGGTCATATGAGGGGTGGAAGTAACCAAAACTAAATGATAAAAATGGGGGTGATAAAAAAGTGCCAACTGAGTTGATTATTTTTTATTTATCCTTTGTTGGATTCAACATTTATCAGGTACAACACAAAATCATCTCAGGAAAGTGTCCCCTCAAGTGTAGTTGAAACCAAAATAATTAATAGCAATAGCTGTGATACAAAACTTGTAAATTGAATAAAGCAGTGATAAAAATGGATGTCAAATGAAAAATGGAGTGATCGATACTGTTAACCGTTCATGCCTGAAATAATTCTTGATCGGTGGGGATATAACTGCTGGTTGGAGTGTCTCATTGAACAGTGCAAGTTGCTAATCCGCGGCTAATGTCATCCGGCTAATGCTACCTGTTGCCGCTTGATAATCCAAGATTTGCACAGTGGAGTCCACATGAGTTCCCTCTGTCTTCATTCCATGCCACACATCATCCAGGCTTCTTTTGGCAATGCAAGTGATTCTGGTGCCCACAATTATATGTCTGTGTCTGCTGAATTCATGGTTGGCCGCTAGCATTAGCATTGCAGCACCTGCTCCCTCCATTATGCCCCAGTACTTGCCAAACCAGCACCTGGAACTGAACAGTCACCTTGCCCCAGCAAACATTTCTGTTCTTAAGCAAGTGGGCATCCTTCGTCGGCCCCTGGTACATCCATAGCGGGTCATGGCGGCGATTTGTTTATGCCGAGACCGGGAGCTCAATTCCAAGTCTGTGGACATCGGCTCGAACTGGCACATACCATCAGCATCATCTGACGCGTCATCCGAGCGGTGCTCCTCTATGGAATAAAAACTGTGGTGGAGGACCATTGCGCTCCCTGCCAGAGTGGTGGTGCACCGCACGTCATGGGAATTATGGAGTTAATCATACAGTGCTGCGGTCTTTGATTAAAGTGACCCCGTCTTCAAATATCAAGGTGGATCTCTTAAACTGGCAGTCTCTCACAAACAAAGCTTTGTTGATCCATGATCATATATCTGATCAGAAACTGGACTTTATGTGCCTCACAGAAACATGGCACAAAACAGAGGTGTATTCAGCTCTGAATGAAGCTTGTCCCCCTGGCTACACATATCTGGAGCAGGCCAGGGCCACCGGAGGAGGGCTAGCAGTTATATATCGCTCAGACCTGCACCTCTCTTGTCACTCTGCCAATGTTGACATCTTTTGAATGTATGGCCTTCACATGTGCAAAACCCTTCCATTTTACAGCCGTCCTCATTTACTGGCCACCTAAACCCCACCCAAGTTTCATTTCAGAACTAAATGAGTTACTTTTGTCAATATGTACAACATTCAATAATGTTATAATTCTTGGCGATTTCAATATTCATATACACTCACCCACAAGATATGTCACTGAGTTCACACAACTGCTAGACACACTAAATCTGATACAACATGTGATAGACCCTACGCATTTAAAAGGACAAACATTGGATCTGATCATTACAAATTTCCCCATCAATAATGTTCATGTGCACAACTGTGGAATACTGGAATACTGAGTCACTCTGCCCCATGGTACACTGGTGTGCTGCGTAGGCAGAAGGTGGCTGGGAGGGTTCTCGAGAGGCGCTTTGTTACTACAGCTTTAACGGTTCACAAGGATGCTTACAGGGAACATCAGAGGTTATATGCAAAATCGCTTAGTCTTGCACGGTCACAATTTTTCTCTAATATCATAAACAATAGTTCACGAAATTCCAAACAACTTTTCAAAACAGTAAATCATCTCCTCGGTCCACCAAGTCACATAAATAACATCAGTACAGAAAATCAGTGTAATAAATTTCTTGATTTTTTTTTTCATTTCAAAAATTGATACCATCCGTTCTAGTTTAACATCTCACAGTATTCTGCCATCTACCCCCCCTAACTATGGCATTTACCTTTTCTCATTTTGCCCTTCCCACACTGGGACAGGTTGAGGCCCTCATCAGGAAAATGAGGACCTCGACATGTCCTCTTGACCCCTTCCCTACTGCCCTGGTTAAATCAAGTATCAACTCTATAATCCCTCTTATCACTACCATTATGCACTCTTCGTTGCAAACTGGATATCTCCCAATTTCTCTCAAAACAGCTCTTATCAGCCCTCTGCTAAAGAAACCTTCTCTCGATCCTGATATTCTATCTAGTTACCAGCCCGTATCCAATCTCCCTTTTCTAACAAAAATTATCAAAAAAATTGTTGCCACCCAAATTCACAATCACCTACACTCTCACAGTCTTTATGAAATATTTCAGTCAGGGTTTCACACTGCACACAGCACAGAGACAGCCCTGGTTAGGGTCACCAATGACTTGCGGATGGCCTCTGACCAGGGCTCTCCATCTCTCTTATTATTCTTGGACCTCTCAGCCGCTTTCGACACTGCGGACCATTCTATTCTCGTCCACCGATTGCAATACTTTATTGGCATTTCCCACACAGCACTCCAGTGGTTTTGGTCCTACCTGACTGATAGATCTGAGTATGTGGCTCTGGGAGGAGCTAGGTCGAGGGCCCACCCTGTCACCTGTGGAGTACCTCAAGGGTCAGTCCTTGGTCCCACATTATTCTCCATCTACATGGTCCCCCTGGACCACATCCTCACCAGGCATGGAGTTGCCTTTCATTGCTATGCTGATGATACTCAGCCTTATGTCAGGTTGGACACTACATCGCCTTCACTTTCATTAACTGCTCTTACAGCCTGTCTGGAGGAGACGGGGGCATGGATGAATGACAATTTTTTTCAGCTTAACAGGAATAAAACACAAGGTGTGCAGTTTGATCCCCACCTGTCATTTGACATCCACATCCAGCACCTTTGCAAAAATGTATTCTGTCATCTCCGGAATATTGCCAAGCTCCGTCACTCCCTTTCAATCAATCAATCAATCAACTTTTTTTTTATATAGCGCCAAATCACAACAAACAGTTGCCCCAAGGCGCTTTATATTGTAAGGCAAGGCCATACAATAATTATGTAAAACCCCAACGGTCAAAACGACCCCCTGTGAGCAAGCACTTGGCAACAGTGGGAAGGAAAAACTCCCTCTTAACAGGAAGAAACCTCCAGCAGAACCAGGCTCAGGGAGGGGCAGTCTTCTGCTGAGACTGGTTGGGGCTGAGGGAAAGAACCAGGAAAAAGACATGCTGTGGAGGGGGGCAGAGATCGATCACTAATGATTAAATGCGGAGTGATGCATACAGAGCAAAAAGAGAAAGAAACAGTGCATCATGGGAACCCCCCCACAGTCTACGTCTAAAGCAGCATAACCAAGGGATAGTCCAGGGTCACCCGATCCAGCCCTAACTATAAGCCTTAGCGAAAAGGAAAGTTTTAAGCCTAATCTTAAAAGTAGAGAGGGTATCTGTCTCCCTGATCTGAATTGGGAGCTGGTTCCACAGGAGAGGAGCCTGAAAGCTGAAGGCTCTGCCTCCCATTCTACTCTTACAAACCCTAGGAACTACAAGTAAGCCTGCAGTCTGAGAGCGAAGCGCTCTATTAGGGTGATATGGTACTACGAGGTCCCTGAGATAAGATGGGACCTGATTATTCAAAACCTTATAAGTAAGAAGAAGAATTTTAAATTCTATTCTAGAATTAACAGGAAGCCAATGAAGAGAGGCCAACACGGGTGAGATATGCTCTCTCCTGCTAGTCCCCGTCAGTACTCTAGCTGCAGCATTTTGAATCAACTGAAGGCTTTTTAGGGAACTTTTAGGACAACCTGATAATAAAGAATTACAATAGTCCAGCCTAGAGGAAATAAATGCATGAATTAGTTTTTCAGCATCACTCTGAGACAAGACCTTTCTGATTTTAGAGATATTGCGTAAATGCAAAAAGGCAGTCCTACATATTAGTTTAATATGCGCTTTGAATGACATATCCTGATCAAAAATGACTCCAAGATTTCTCACAGTATTACTAGAGGTCAGGGAAATGCCATCCAGAGTAAAGATCTGGTTAGACACCATGCTTCTAAGATTTGTGGGGCCAAGTACAATAATTCAGTTTTATCTGAGTTTAAAAGCAGGAAATTAGAGGTCATCCATGTCTTTATGTTCCTTACCCAATGCTGAGAAACTGGTCCATGCTTTTGTCTCCTCCAGGCTGGACTACTGCAATGCACTCCTCATCGGGATACCTGGCAGGAGCCTGCAGAGACTGCAGTATATTCAGAACTGCGCTGCTAGGATCCTGATGAGGGTGCGGAGGTCCACGCACATCACACCCATTCTTAAAAACCTCCACCGGCTCCCTGTTCGGTTCAGGATTGAATATAAGATCTGTCTCCTGACCTATCAGTGTGTCTATGGCAGCTCGCTGGTGTACCTTAAAGATCTGATTAGTCTGTACAATCCATCACATCGTCTTCGCTCTGCTGACAGTCACCAGCTTCAGCCTTCAAAGGCCAAACACCGCACTATGGGAGATAGGGCCTTCCAGACGGCGGCACCCCGACTGTGGAATGCTCTTCCTTACCATCTAAGACTGCCACAGTCAGCTGAAACTTTTAAAAAACACTTAAAGACATGCTTGTTCTTAAAAGCTTTTTCTTAATTTTTTTTCTTAATTTTTATTTATTTATTTATTTATTTTACTGTGTTTTATTGTGCTTTTATGGTAGCGCCTTGAGATTGGTTTGCCAAATGTAAGGCGCTTTATAAATGAAATTTATTATATTATTATTATTATTATTATTATTCCTCACAATAACCAACTGACATTTATCATTAACAAGTGCTTTTCTTTAGTGCGGGCCTATCAAACAAAAATAGGGGGTGGGGGCAGACCCACAAACTGAAGTGGTTGACCCTTGACTTTTTGCCATGTTGTGGTTTGTTTGGGTGGTGACGATCTAGGAATCAGGGCTGTTGTGTAGAGTGGTGGCTATGATGACAGATGGCACCAGTGCGTGCTTCCAGGCCTGACCTAATAAGGTTTCCTCTTCTTACTGCAAAATATAAGCCATAAACCAAAGAGCAATAACAAAATCCATGCTGTGCCGTGTTTCTATCACCAGCTTGAACATATAACATGGTCAGGGTGAGTTTTAATAATGCCTTCCACTGTCACTCTGCACGTTGTGTGAAGCCTGTTTGAATCCTGTGTTCATGGTGATTTCTGGTCCCAGCTGTTTGTGTCGTGATCTACCTGAGGTATCTCAGACATAGAAAACTGTAGCATTCGCTTCTGCATTTTCACTTTTCTTCATCGACTCATCTCTTCACTGCAAAAATGCAAAATCTTTCCAAGTTTGTCAACTTTCATGTTAAAATAAATAATTACAGTTAATGTAAGACAAAATAATCAAGCAAGTCAAATTTCAGTAAGACATATAGTAGAGAACCCTCCTATTGAGTTCGTGACCAATTTTCCGGGAGCAATTTTTTAGTGTAGATTCTTGGAGATTGGCCCAAAATAAAAGATTTTAGCGGGGGTACCCCTCTCAAAAGTGTGGGCTAACTCCACCAGGGGGCGAAATTGAAAATGGCCTCCAAAAATCTATGTTGTGCCTTGTTTCCACTTTCAACTGACCTAGAATATTCTTTTTGGTGTCTGAATATGTTTTTGGGGTCAAGGAATTCATTTCTGCCCGAAGAAATAATTTATATGTAACACTGGAAGGAGAATTCCAAGATGGCCGTCATAATGGCTTTGGGAAATAGAAAAACAGGTATTATGCTCAGATTTGATACTGATAGGGCATGTAATACCTCAAATATGGGGTTTTTCAGGGTGCTTAGTTCAATTTTGTTATGTCTCAAAGCTCTAACTTGTCTGTATATTGAGATATGATGTCTAACACATACAGCCAGATTCCAACAGTAGTTCCACTCAAGAGTGACAGAAACACATGCGATGTCACAAGTGACATATTGCTTAGGATAACAAAATCACATTTGTACATACAACCCCAATTCCAATGAAGTTGGGACATTGTGAAAAATGTAAATAAAAACACAATTCAGTGATTTGTGAATCCTCTTTAACCTATATTAAATTAAATACACCACAAAGACAAGCTATTTAATGTTCAAACTGATAAACGTTATTATTTTTGTGCAAAATTTGCTCATTTTCAATGGATGCCTGCAACACGTTTCAAAAAGCTGGGACAGTGGTATGTTTGCCACTGTGTTACATCACCTTTCCTTCTAACAACACTCAAGAAGCATTTGGGAACTGAGGACAATAATTGTTGAAGCTTTGTAGGTGGAATTCTTTCCCATTCTTGCTTGATGTACGACTTCAGTTGTTCAGCAGTCCGGCGCTTTTCCATCTGTATCCGGGGTCTCTGTTGTTGTATTTTACACTTCATAATGCACCACACATTTTCAATGGGCGACAGGTCTAGACTGCAGCCAGGCCAGTCTAGTACCTCCATTCTTTTACTATGAAGCCACGCTGTTGTAACACGTGCAGAATGTGGCTTGGCATTGTCTTACTGAAATAAGCAGGGACGTCCCTGAAAAAGATGCTCCCTGAATGGCAGCATGTGTTGCTCCAAAACCTGGATGTACCTTTCAGCATTGATGGTGCCATCACAGATGTGTAAGTTGCCCATTCCATGGGCACTAACACACCCCCATACCATCACATATGCTGGCTTTTGAACTTTGCGCTGGTAACAATCTGGATGGTCTGTTTCCTCTTTTGTCTGGAGGACACAATGTCCATGATTTACAAATACAGTTTGAAATGTGGACTCAACAGACCACAGTACATTTTTCCACTTTGCCTCTGTCCATTTCAAATGAGCTCGGGCCCAGAGAAGGCGGCAACGTTTCTGGATGTTGTTGATGTATGGCTTTCGCTCTGCATGGTAGAGTTTTAACTTGCACTTGTTGATGTAGTGATGAACTGTGTTAACTGACAGTGGTTTTCTTAAGTGTTCCTGAGCCCACGCAGTAAGATCCTTTACACAATGGCGTTGGTTTTTAATGCAGTGCCACCTGAGGGATGGAAGGTCACGGGCATTTAATGTTGGTTTTTGGCCTTGCCGCTTACGTGTAGAAAGTTCTCCAGATTCTCTGAATCTTCTGATTATATTATGTACTGTAGATGATGGAATCCCTAGATGATGGAATCCCTAAAGTCCTTGCAATTGAATGTTGAGAAACATTGTTCTTAAACTGTTGGACTATTTTTTCATGCAGTTGTTGACAAAGTGGTGATCCTCGCCCCATCTTTGCTTGTGAACAGCTGAGCCTTTTGGGGATGCTCCTTTTATACCCAATAATGACACTCGTGTATTTCCAATTAGGTGTTCTTTGAGCATTCATCAACTTTTCCAGTCTTTTGTTGCCCCGTCCCAAATTTTTTGAAACGTGTTGCAGTAATCCATTTCAAAATGAGCAAATATTTGCACAAAAACAACAAAGTTTATCAGTTTGAACATTAAATATCTTGTCTTTGTGGTGTATTCAGTTGAATATAAGTTGAAGAGGATTTGCAAATCATTGTATTCTGTTTTTATTTACTTTTTACACAACATCCCAACTTCATTGGAATTGGGGTTGTAGGTAAAGGGTGTGAAATGTCTTGCATATATCCTTAAACATTAGGTGACTATTCATATTGAAAGAGCAGATACAATTGTGTAACACCATGTTCCCTTGTTTGCACTTGGGGTCGCCACAGCAAATCCAAGGTGGATCTGCATGTTGAATTGGCACAAGTTTTACGCCGGATGCCCTTCCTGACGCAACTCCACATTACATGGAGAAATGTGGCAGGGGTGGGATTTGAACCCGGAACCTTCTGAACTGAAACCAAGCGCATTAACCACTTGGCCACCACCCCTGCATGTTCCTATTTCGTAAATTGTAATTGTGCATGATCCAGCATATAGGGGCCTGAGCATTGAGGACCTCAGTAACTAGAGAAGGCCAAGGGGACTCCTGGAGCCTATCTCAGCAGTCATATAGCGTGAGGCAGGGTACACCCTGGACAGTACGCCAGTCTGTCACAGGACCACAAGCAAACAAACACATTCAATCAATCAATCAAGTTTTATTTCTATAGCACTTTACAACAGTTTTCACTGAACCAAAGTGCTTTCCAATAGCACCAACTAAAGAAAAAATAAAATGAAAAGTACAAAAAACACACATAAAAGCATAATAAGAGCATCCAAATAGAATAAAAATAGACGAAAAAGTGTCAAAGCAATTATGTGCAAAAAAGCTGCCCTGAACAAGTACGTTTTTAACTTAGTTTTAAACAGAGACAAACTATTAATGGACCTCAGTTCAGGAGGTAATGCATTCCACAACTTAGGACCTGCTACTGCAAAAGAACGGTCACCCCATTGTTTGAACCTGGACCTGGGAACCTCCAGAAAGTTTTGGTCAGCAGACCGAAGTGCTCTGACAGGGTTGTGTGTTTTTAACAGGTCACATAAATAAGAAGGTGCAATGCTATTTACAGCTTTAAAAACAAACATTAACAGTTTAAAATCAACTCTAAAACGGACTGGAAGCCAGTGCAGGGAGTAAAGTACAGGAGTGATGTGGCTGTGCTTCCTGGTGTTAGTCAACAGGCGAGCAGCAGCATTCTGGACCAGTTGGACATTCACACAAGCATGCACATCTACGGTCAAGTTCGAGTCACCAGTTCACCTAACCTGCATGTCTTTGGAAGTGTGAGGGAGCCAGAGGAATGGGTGGGAACCCACACAAACACAGAGAGAACATGCAAACTCCACACAGAAAGGACCAGGTGGAAAGCAATCATCATTGCTGTGAGGCAACAGTGCTGCCCACTAAGCCACTGTGTCGCCTATATTATATTATATTATATTTTTTGGGAAACATAATTTAATATTGCATAATTTTAATTCAAGCAAATAACTAAAAATGCAGAAGCTTGAAGTAACATAAACTGACATGGCAACTCTGGTGCAGTCTAATCCTAACAAGCTGTTCAGTGTTTGGCTGTTTGCTCATCACTTGTATCATGCTTCAAGGGATATGGGAGGCTGTTTATGTGTCAGTGAGGGAGCATGCTTGCAGGTTGTTCAAGCAGCCGGCCTTGTGTATTATTATGTGCTTCCTGGTTGTGTCATTTAATGTAACTATGCTGTCACACAATTTTCTTATTTATATCCAGTGTCTACTGGGATGCACATCCTTGTCTTTTTATTGTCCAGGCCTCTGTTTTTGTGATCACTCTGTACTCATGCCGGAAGAATGTGGCACGTCCAAACACATCCTTATCTTGACATGGCAAAAACATTTGAAATGATATGCAGAGCTGCTGGTAATTCTCTGTGGGTTTGTCTGATTCAACATATAGACTCATCTGATAAGTTAGTTATGAAATTAAAACATAAGTGGAGCTGTAACACTGAGCTGTGTGAGTGGAGTGTTGATTTAACTTGTTGGATGAAGAAGCTTTGGCAGTTAAAACAATAGAAATCTTCATTTGTAATCTGCAAGACTGCAAATTTCAAATGAAGACTTCTTGACTGTTTGACAAAGGCAGTTTAAGTGACAGACACTCATCATTTAAGACACTGAATTGATTTTTGATCCTGAAGACGAAAATGTGGATTTTTGTACTTTTGTTCTGATGTGTTTTGATTTTGAAAAGTGGTTTACACATAAACCAAGATGTGAAAACATCACTGACTCTGTCTTCCACCTGGCACAAAGTGGCGAGCAGTGCGGCACAAGTGTTTTCGCAAGTTCACTCCCAGGGCTTGTGTTTTCTAAATCACAAAACCACCTGCACTCATGTGGGTGTGGTCAGATGTAGTTATGGTACGTTAGCATTTTCTGGTACCAGAGTTTGTGTCATAGACCAGCAAAGTCAGACATGGAGTTAAAACATGGTCTGAAACAAAAACCTAGACTGATGATAACATAATTATACATTAAAACACAAAACAGTAAGAAAAAAAAAACCCTCATTCTTTGCCTCCATTTGTATAAGATCCTAGAAAACAACAATAGATAGAAGTGAACGGTTTTTACCTTACCATTAACAATGCTGCATAAGACATGATTTGGTGTGGACCTGTCCTTCCTAATTCTTCCATTTCATTAATGTGTGCTAGTTAGTGAGTGATCTTCACACATAGCAGTGGTGGCAGCATGCATTATTCCAACTGTCATAGTGATCAGTACAGTTGCAACATTTTGAGTTGGTTTTGCCTGCTGTGTGTGCATGCACTTTGTGCACACAGCACCCTTCTGAATCAGAACCAGAATAACCTTTATTTGCCAAGTATTTTCTAAGAATACAAGGAATTTGATTCCGGTTGAACTGTACTCTCTTCGTACAAGCATTTGTAACTATAAACTAAATACTAAATACTTCAAAATAAAAAAAATATGCAAATACAAATGTGCAATTAAAAATGTGTACAAAAGAGAAACAGACAAACAGATTCAGATCAGAATCAGAATCAGAATCGCCTTTATTGTCATTGTAATTTGCATTACACAAGATTTGAGTGCAACTCCAAAAAGGTGCTTTCTGTGGTGCGAATAATTTTTAATATTAATAATTTTAATAAAAGATAGTGAAATTTAACGGTAAATTATTCAGAGTATATGTACAACTAATATAAACATAAGGTAAAATGAAATAAAATAAAATGTGGACCAAGTAAAATGTAAAACGAGAATTATATACAACTGTGGAATCATATTGCATGGGAGAATCGCACATGGTTTACAGATATTGCACAAGAAACTTGAAGGTGTGGATTAGAGTGATTTGTTATTGTTCAGAAGTATCTTTAAAGAATCCAAGTTGTACATGAGGTATATGAATTAGGGAGGTTTTTGGGAGGTTACGTTGTTCATCAGTGTGATGGTCTGTGGAAAGAAACTGTTCCTGTGTCTGGTTGTTTTGATGTACAGGGGTCTGTAACATTGACCAGAGGGGATGAGTTTAAATTGTGTATGTCCAGGATGTGAGGGGTCTGCAGAGATGTTACCAGATTGCTTCCTGGTCCAGGACCAGTATAAATCCTGGATGGAGGGCAGGCTGGCTCCAGTTATTTTTTTTCTACAGGCCTGACAGTTAATTGAAGTCTGTGCCTGTCATGTTTGGAGGGAGAGGGAAACCAGACAGAGATGGAGATGAACAGGGCCGACTAAATGATGGATGTGCAAAGGATGATGAGCAGTTCCTGGGGCGGGTTGAACTTCCTGAGATGTCTGAGGAAAGTACATCTTCTGCTGTGCCTTTTTCCTGATGAAGTGTATGTGGGAGGTCCACTTCAGATCCTGGGAGATGGTGGATTCCAGGAACCGGAAAGTGTCCAGAGTAGACACAGTGTTGTTGAGGATGGAGGGGGTGGGGTGATGGTAGGTTTCTCCTGAAGTCCACTATCATCTCTACCATCTTGAGCGGATTAATATCCAGGTTGTTCTGACGACACCAGAGGACCAACTGTTCCACCTCCTGTCTGTATGCAGCCTCATCATCATCATGGATGTGACCAATGATGGTGGTGTCGTCCGCAAACTTCAAGAGATTAACAGAGGGGTTCCCTGAGGTGCAGTCATTTGTAATGAGGGAGAAGAGCAGTGGGGAGAGCACACACCCCTGAGGGGTGCCAGTGCTGATTGTCTGTGTGATGAATGTGATGTGCTCCAGCCTCACCTGCTGTGTTCTGTCCATCAGGAAGTTGGAGATCCACTGACAGATGGGAGCTGGCACAGAGAGGTTGGAGGGTTTTTGGTAGAGAATGTCGGCGATGATCGTGTTGAATGACGAGCTGATGTCCATGAACAGGATTCTCATGTACATCAAATCAAATCAATTTTATTTATATAGCACCAAATCACAACAAACAGTTGCCCCAAGGTGCTTTATATTGTAAAGCAAGGCCATACAATAATTACGGAAAAACCCCAATGGTCAAAACGACCCCCTGTGAGCAAGCACTTGGCAACAGTGGGAAGGAAAAACTCCCTTTTGACAGGAAGAAACCTCCAGCAGAACCAGGCTCAGGGAGGGGCAGTCTTCTGCTGGGACTGGTTGGGGCTGAGGGAGAGAACCAGGAAAAAGACATGCTGTGGAGGGGAGTAGAGAAGGGATGGTTCAGGATCACCTGATCCAGCCCTAACTATAAGCTTTAGCAAGAAGGAAAGTTTTAAGCCTAATCTTAAAAGTAGAGAGGGTGTGTGTCTCCCTTATCTGAATTGGGAGCTGGTTCCAGAGGAGAGGAGCCTGAAAGCTGAAGGCTCTGCCTCCCATTCTACTCTTACAAACCCTAGGAACTACAAGTAAGCCTGCAGTCTGAGAGCGAAGCGCTCTATTGGGGTGATGGGGTACTATGAGGTCCCTAAGATAAGATGGGACCTGATTATTCAAAACCTTATAAGTAAGAAGAAGAATTTTAAATTCTATTCTAGAATTAACAGGAAGCCAATGAAGAGAGGCCAATATGGGTGAAATATGCTCTCTCCATCTAGTCCCTGTTAGCACTCTAGCTGCAGCATTTTGAATTAACTGAAGGCTTTTCAGGGAACTGTTAGGACAACCTGATATTAATGAATTACAATAGTCCAGCCTAGAGGAAATAAATGCATGAATTAGTTTTTCAGCATCACTCTGAGACAAGACCTTTCTAATTTTAGAGATATTGCGCAAATGCAAAAAAGCAGTCCTACATATTTGTTTAATATGCGCATTGAATGACATATCCTGATCATAAATGACTCCAGGATTTCTCACAGTATTACTAGAGGTCAGGATAATGCCATCCAGAGTAAGGATCTGGTTCGACACCATGTTTCTAAGATTTGTGGGGCCACGTACAATAACTTCAGTTTTATCTGAGTTTAAAAGGAGGAAATTAGAGGTCATCCATGTCTTTATGTCTGTAAGACAATCCTGCAGTTTAGCTAATTGGTGTGTGTCCTTTGGCTTCATGGATAGATAAAGCTGGGTATCATCTGCGTAACAATGAAAATTTAAGCAATGCCGTCTAATAATACTGCCTAAGGGAAACATGTATAAAGTGAATAAAATTGGTCCTAGCACAGAACCTTGTGGGACTCCATAATTAACCTTAGTCTGTGAAGAAGATTCCCCATTTACATGAACAAATTGTAATCTATTAGATAAATATGATTCAAACCACCGCAGCGCAGTGCCTTTAATACCTATGGCATGCTCTAATCTCTGTAATAAAAGTTTATGGTCAACAGTAGCAAAAGCAGCACTGAGGTCTAACAGAACAAGCACAGAGATGAGTCCACTGTCTGAGGCCATAAGAAGATCATTTGTAACCTTCACTAATGCTGTTTCTGTACTATGAAGAATTCTAAAACCTGACGGAAACTCTTCAAATAGACCATTCCTCTGCAGATGATCAGTTAGCTGTTTTACAACTACCCTTTCAACAATTTTTGAGAGAAAAGGAAGGTTGGAGATTGGCCTATAATTAGCTAAGATAGCTGGGTCAAGTGATGGCTTTTTAAGTAATGGTTTAATTACTGCCACCTTAAACGCCTGTGGTACATAGCCAACTAATAAAGATAGATTGATCATATTTAAGATCGAAGCATTAATTAATGGTAGGGCTTCCTTGAGCAGCCTGGTAGGAATGGGGTCTAATAGACATGTTGATGGTTTGGAGGAAGTAACTAATGAAAATAACTCAGACAGAACAATCAGAGAGAAAGAGTCTAACCAAATACCGCCATCACTGAAAGCAGCCAAAGATAACGATACGTCTTTGGGATGGTTATGAGTAATTTTTTCGCTAATAGTTAAAATTTTATTAGCAAAGAAAGTCATGAAATCATTACTAGTTAAAGTTAAAGGAATACTCGGCTCAATAGAGCTCTGACTGTTATGTGTCGGACGCAGCCCGGAGAACCGACCAGCATTTGAAGGACCCAGTATAAAATAAGCAGAGCACGGTACAAAGGATAACAGAATTTAATGAACATAACAGTGCTGTGATAAATATAAAAGTGCGCGGTCTGGCGTGGCGGATTTGCGGTGTGCTCCCAGCAGCACAAAACGGTCCGGAGCCAGAACCAGTTCGGACCCAAGGACCCTGCCGACACCCCCCAGGTGGCCGCGACAAACCGAGTCTGTGAAAGAAGAAATCATCATGTGAGTCCACACTCTACACACAGAGGGACCGCTCAAAGGTGTACAAACAGCAAACACTTCCTGGCTTAATTACTAATCAGCTTCCCACCCTGCAGGCATAGAACACCCTGTTCACAAAACTCCACAGCAGTGGAAGCTGATTAAACGACTACATACAGCTCAATATAATAAGGTGTGAGGGACACCATATGTACTGACTGTATAAATGTTAGTCACAAAATCTAACGTACCTCAGGAAGTGTGCTGACGAGCGTGAGACCTCACCCCCTCCTCTTTCACAGACCATGCATCAAACCTGGACGTTCTCTGCATCCACTGATGATGAGATGGCTCTCGAGACGACGATCTCACCCGTCTGGTCACAAGGTCGAGTCTCTGGCAAATACACACTGTGTACTCCAGTCTTAAATGCCACCATGTTCCAATCCATGTAGATGCACCACAGCTGTGAGTCCTGACGAGCCGCAGGTGATCAGCCTCAGGTGATCAGGGTGAGGTCCTGATAAACTCAGCTACACAACCACTCAGTCCCAAATGCAAGCCACCTGGAAGGAAAAACAAAAGACAGAAACAAAAAGGCAGCCAGGCCCCCCAGCCATACAACACTGACTCTTTGTCAGCCTGACTACAGTGCTGAAAAGAAACCTGGGGTTGTTCTTATTTTCCTCAATTAGAGATGAGTAGTAAGATGTCCTAGCTTTACGGAGGGCTTTTTTATAGAGCAACAGACTCTTTTTCCAGGCTAAGTGAAGATCTTCTAAATTAGTGAGATGCCATTTCCTCTCCAACTTACGGGTTATCTGCTTTAAGCTGCGGGTTTGTGAGTTATACCACGGAGTCAGGCACTTCTGATTTAAAGCTCTCTTTTTCAGAGGAGCTACAGCATTAGAGAACATAAAGAAGGAATCATATCCTTAAACCTAGTTACAGCGCTTTCTGAAAGACTTCTAGTGTAATGAAACTTATTCCCCACTGCTGGGTAGTCCATCAGAGTAAATGTAAATGTTATTAAGAAATGATCAGACAGAAGGGAGTTTTCAGGGAATACTGTTAAGTCTTCAATTTCCATACCATAAGTCAGAACAAGATCTAAGATATGATTAAAGTGGTGGGTGGACTCATTTACATTTTGAGCAAAGCCAATTGAGTCTAATAATAGATTAAATGCAGTGTTGAGGCTGTCATTCTCAGCATCTGTGTGGATGTTATATAATGTTATAATCGCCCACTATAATTATCTTATCTGAGCTAAGCACTAAGTCAGACAAAAGGTCTGAAAATTCACAGAGAAACTCACAGTAATGACCAGGTGGACGATAGATAATAACAAATAAAACTGGTTTTTGGGACTTCCAATTTGGATGGACAAGACTAAGAGTCAGGCTTTCAAATGAATGAAAGCTCTGTCTGGGTTTTTGATTAATTAATAAGATGGAATGGAAGATTGCTGCTAATCCTCCGCCTCGGCCCGTGCTACGAGCATTCTGGCAGTTAGTGTGACTCGGGGGTGTTGACTCATTTAAACTAACATATTCATCCTGCTGTAACCAGGTTTCTATAAGGCAGAATAAATCAATATGTTGATCAGTTATTATATCATTTACTAACAGGGACGTAGAAGAGAGAGACCTAATGTTTAATAGACCACATTTAACTGTTTTAGTCTGTGGTGCAGTTGAAGGTGCTATATTATTTTTTCTTTTTGAATTTTTATGCTTAAATAGATTTTTACTGGTTATTGGTGGTCTGGGAGCAGGCACCGTCTCTACGGGGATGGGGTAATGAGGGGATGGCAGGGGGAGAGAAGCTGCAGAGAGGTGTGTAAGACTACAACTCTGCTTCCTGGTCCCAACCCTAGATAGTCACGGTTTGGAGGATTTAAGAAAATTGGCCAGATTTCTAGAAATGAGAGCTGCTCCATCTAAAGTGGGATGGACGCCATCTCTCCTAACAAGACCAGGTTTTCCCCAGAAGCTTTGCCAATTATCTATGAAGCCCACCTCATTTTTTTGGACACCACTCAGACAGCCAGCAATTCAGCGGCTAAACATGTCACTCCCGGTCCGATTGGGGAGGGGCCTAGAGAAAACTACAGAGTCCGACACTGTTTTTGTTACACACCGATTCAATGTTAATTTTAGTGACCTCCGATTGGCGTAACCGGGTGTCATTACTGCCGACGTGAATTACAATCTTACCAAATTTACGCTTAGCCTTAGCCAGCAGTTTCAAATTTCCTTCAATGTCGCCTGCTCTGGCCCCCGGAAGACAATTGACTATGGTTGCTGGTGTCGCTAACTTCACATTTCTCAAAACAGAGTCGCCAATAACCAGAGTTTGATCCTCGGCGGGTGTGTCGCTGAGTGGGGAAAAACGGTTAGAAATGTGAACGTGTTGGCGGTGTACACGGGGCTTCTGTTTAGGGCTACGCTTCCTCCTCACAGTCACCCAGTCGGCCAGCTTTCCCAGCTGCTCGGGATCTGCTGGAAGGGAATTAACGGCGGCTAAGCTACCTTGGTCTGCACCGACTACAGGGGCCTGGCTAGCTGTAGAATTTTCCACGGTGCGGAGCCGAGTCTCCAATTCACCCAGCCTGGCCTCCAAAGCTACAAATAAGCTACACTTATTACAAGTACCATTACTGCTAAAGGAGGCCGAGGAATAACTAAGCTAGCGGATTCCTAAAAACACACAAAGTGAATAATGTGTAAATAATTTAGAGGTGATTCAGCAGAGGAAGTGCTTTAGTTAAGGCACGTGAAGATTACACTGTGAAACAAATCGTTATCTAGTTAACTAGATCAATCTAAGTTGGCAGATTAAACAGCTAACAGATACAGCAAAACACCGATGTGCTCCGGAACAGGAAGTGATACAATACCACATTGAGAGCCAACCACCAGTAGAAAACTGGTGGTTGGCATCCCTGCAGAGTCCAGGTGCTGCAGGATGTAATGCAGTCCCATGTTGACTGCATCCTTAACTGACCTGTTTGCCCGGTAGACAAACTGTAGGGGGTCCAGCAGGGTTCCTGTGATGTTCATCAGGTGGCTCAACACCAGGCCTAACCCAAAAAGCCTCTCATTTCTCCATGCACAACATGTACCATTGAGCTATAACTTGGTGATTCCACTTGATTTTGTCTTGTGGTCACTACACACCCATAAATAATTACAGTAGGTGACATAATCCAACTGTTTTGTGTCTTTGCTCTGGTTTGTGCTGACATTTTCTGCTGTGTAAATAGTGTTGTATAAGCACCATGCTTGCTGCATCATGATAAGGCTTGAAGTCACATGAACTGACACTTATTGTTGGATAGCTTTAGTTCGGACCCAAAATCAAGATATTGTGTTCCTTTGACTAACAATAGGTGTTATGTGTTTTGGATGTAATGCCTTTACCTGTGTCTGTTTGTTCACTTTGTGTCAGACCCATGTAGACTATACGTATATTATCATAAGCAGTTTTGGAGGATTTGGATCATGGTACATGTCCAGTATTACCAACTTAACGCCATGTGGCTTGTTTGTCATCTTTTGTAGCTGATGTTATGGTTTCTTATGGAAACCTGTGAAGCTTGTGACCTTACAGACTTTACATCATGACGGAGTCCACATGTGGGAAACCTAATTCATTTTAATTAATTGCTCATGAATTACAATTTCAATTGTTTAATTAGTGGACTTTTGTTCTGAAGGTCCATCATCCTTTTCATCCTCACTCTGGCCATTAATCAATCAATCAATTTTCAATCAATCAATTTTATTTATATAGTGCCAAATCACAACAAACAGTTGCCCCAAGGCGCTTTATATTGTAAGGCAAGGCCATACAATAATTACGTAAAACCGAATTAAGAATCAGTCTCAATGCTTGTGCAGCTGTAAATCTTGTTATTCTAGATCTGTTGGCCAAACAGTAAAATATAATGTTGAGTTGGCTAATTCCAAAAGCTATAATGTCAAAAATCTCATAGATCTTCTCTGGGTCATAAGTGTCCCTGCACAATTTTGGATTATACATACCACACGGATCGGCCGATCCTTGAAAAATTCTATGAAGTAATGCAGGACAAATAGATTGCCAAATTCATGGTAGGAATTTTTTTTTACCTCCGCCAAGGAGGTTATGTTTTCGGTCGCGTTTGTTTGTTTGTCTGTCTGTCTGTTTGTCAGCATGATAACTCAAAACGTTTTGAACGGATTTTGATGAAAGTTTGTGGAGTGACGTTTTGAACGGATTTTGATGAAAGTTTGTGGAGTGATTGGAAATAACACGAGGAACAAGTGATTAAATTTTAGTGGTGATCTGGATCACGATCCGGATCCAGGAATTTTTTAAAGGATTCTTCACCATTGCGGGATAAGGGGAATTTTGACATTCTAGTTTCTAACTCCACAAAAACAAGGCAGAAAGGCTTGAAAAAAATTAGGGTGTAACATAGTCAAATGTTCTATCAAACAACAAAGTTTGGTGATGATCGGATCCGGATTCCGGATCTGGTGATCCAGAATATGCAAAAATATAGGGAAAATAGAAAATGTGTCAGTGTGAGGTGACGAATGAAGCTAGAGATGCACAACTAACACCAAATTGTAGCTGAATCTGTACTGATTCAATAAGGTGTCATCAGATTTGATGTAGCTTCAAATGTTATGGAGCTAGATCCAGAAGAAAACCGCCATTACCGAAAAATTATTTTTATACAATAACTTTTGAACTAATAAAGACATAAAAGTGATTCCATGTTCTAGTGGTATGTTTTCATGGTCAAGGATGTCAAATATAAAGGAAAGAAAAGTGTATGTATCATAGTTGTGGTTGTAACACTGAATTGTTACATAGATCACTGTGCCAAGGAGGGAATCTCTTCTCTTTTCATTGTTAAACTTTTTTAGGTTCAATGATTCCACGGCGTGTAGATGTTATGGCGTCAGTGACCCCATGGCCTTGGCGGAGGTTTGCACTCTCTGAGTGCTTCTAGTTTGTGATTAAAATCAGAAAGATTGTGTCCAAAAATATTCGCCCAAGGTCATAAATGAGCCCACTCAGTCACTTGAGGGTTAAGAACTCAGTCACTACTGTAACTTGTGAGGATTTCAACAAAGGATAAATGAAATAGATTGAAATGCCAATCAAAAGTTTACAACTGATCACCAGCCCAAAGGCTGAACCTTTTTGAATGTTTGTTTTGGATTGATTGGTCTATTTTGTTTTGTGCATTTATGCCTAACATATGGGCACTAATTGATCTCATGACCAACTACAGTATTTAAGATGGATCCTCGTAATATCCTGCATGAGCAAAGACCCCAATGACTCTTCCAGTTCATATGACGTTAATAGAATCTATTAAATGTCACTCAGTGAGGACTGCGGTCAAGTTGTCTCAAGCAGTGAGATGAAAATTCGCTCTGCTGTAATTAGATTGCGGTTAGTGTATTTTGTCACAACTGTGTTTGAGGAGTGCAGATTAGCTGCTTTTGCATTCATTAGCATAATTAAGAGTGATGCTGGCGATGATGGAGTGTGTATTTGCTCTTGCAGCTGTGTTTGCGTAGCGCAGCATCAGTGCAAGACTCTGCGGCATCGTATAAGAAGAGCCTTGCTCTCTGCTTCATTTATTCTGAATTATGTGTGAACTGAAGGCAGGTGTGTACAATACAGGTCATGATTTTCATTATTAAGAATACGGAGATGTTGAGCACCTCACGCAACAAAAGCTGCCTCTTTAGGAATTTGTGCATTAAAAAAAAAGCAGCCTGATGAAGAATGCCTTTATTAATTTATTAGCTTCCCTGTCACGTTACATGTCTGCGTCCTTGGACAGGACACTTCATCTGAATTGTCCCAGTGAACCAGCAGTAAACAGGACCCAGCATTGGCTGGGAAGCCACTGTGATGGACTCTTTTCCCATCTAGAAGTGTTTGGGCTTATTTGCGCTTCATTCATTCATTCATTTTCTGCTGCTTATCTATAGGTCACAGTGGCAACTCAGCCCACACGTGCTTCATTTACCTACTGTATGTAAATCTATACATACAAGGTCTGTGAGAAAAGTATCCGACCTTGTTATTTTATGCAAAAAATATATGGATTTGATTCATATGTTTTTACGTCAGCCAAGCTTGAACCTTCGTGCGCATGCGTGAGTTTTTTCATGCCTGTCGGTTGCGTCATTCGCCTGTGAGCAGGCTTTGGTGAGCACTGGTCCACCCCTCTCGTCATTTTTTCATTATGAGGAAATAGTGGAATGATTTGGGCTTTTTTTCCATCAGAATTTTTTCAGAAACTGTTAGAGACAGGCAGCTGGAAACCATTCGGAAAATTCACATGGCTTTCGGTGAAAATTGTATGGGCTTCACAGAGATTGAGTGTTACTACAGCTTTAAGGATGGCCCACAATTGCGCACGGTGCACCGCGCTCCGAGCCGCGATCGACAGGCAGAAACCACCATTTCATTTCTAAACGGATGTGTCGATCCGGGACCGTCGTGTGCAATTTCTCTGGTTATCACAAGAGCTGGACATCAGCCATTTTCCGGCAGATTTCACTTTTAACAAGAGATTTTGTCATGGAAAGCCGCGCGGAGGCTTCGCGCGTCACGACTGAGCCGCTGATGAAGAGAGACAAAGAACACCTCCGTTTTGGAGTGTCAGAGGACAAGTTGAGACATGCCTAGCTCGGCTTTCAGTGGCTTACCATTCGAGTGAGTATAACAGAAATTGCGGAGAGCTGGGCTGAAAATGGCTGATGTCCAGCTCTTGTGATAACAAGAGAAATTGCACACAACGGTCCCGGATCGACACAGCCATCCGTTTAGAAATGAAATGGTGGTTTCTGCCTGTCGATCGCGGCTCGGAGCGTGGTGCGCCATGCGCCATTGTGGGCCGTCCTTAAAGCGGTAGTAACACTCCTTAATCTCTGTGAAGCCCATAAAATTTTCACCGAAAGCCATGTGAATTTTCCGAATGGTTTCCAGCTGCCTGTCTCTAACAGTTTCTGAAAAAATTCTGATGGAACAAAGCCCAAATCATTCCGCCATTTCCTCGCAATGAAAAAACGACGAGAGGGGTGGACCAGTGCTCACTCAAAGCCTGCCCACAGGCGAATGACGCAACCGACAGGCGTGAAAAAACTCACTCATGCGCACGAAGGTTCAAGCTTGGCTGACGTAAAAACATATGAATCAAATCCATATATTTTTTGCATAAAATAAAAAGGTCGAATACTTTTCTCACAGACCTCGTATTTCTCAAATGCCTACATGCAGGGTGGACCCCCCCCAAAAAAAAATGTAAAAAAAAAAATAAATAAAAAAGCTCATGCATCCAGTCCACCGCACGTGCACGGTGGGTGTGTACTGACCAGGAACATTAAACTTAATTTTCACTTCTTTCCTCAGAAAAATAAATATTTAAATAAATATGCACAATAAAGCCAGTCCACGCAGCTCGTCTGTGGCCGGACAGGACACGTCCAGCTTGCACACATGTGCACATCAAGTGGGTGCCAGCCGACTGCAGAGCGGTGTGCCTGGAGGCTGCTGGAGTGTTCAGTCACTTCCAGAAGTGCTGTTCCTCTCGGCTCATATAAAAGGGAAAGTGTGTGTCAACCCCTCACGAGTTGTCTCACATGTTGCACATGTTCCAAGTCACACAGATGACATGGTGAGGGGTACAAGGTGCCCACCTGTCAATTTGTTGAGGGAGTTCATCGCAGAAATTTGCGCGTGGGCGTAAGTCCTGCGACTGAGGTGAGGTGACGGTGGACAGCTGTGAACCTCGCGCCAAACTGTGCAAGTTTCCTCGCGGATGCTGTCACAGCCCAGTGGGATACGAGCCTTACTGTATGGGTGGGAGACTTGGACAATAACCACTGACTTAAGGTGCTTTTGCCTACTGGTCTAGAATGACTTTGTATCAATTGGGCTTTGAGTCATAGAATAAGATGAAAATAAGATGAGCATCACTTGCATTGTGAGGTAATGTCAGCTTTGACATTTTGTTCATGTCCCGTGATTCTCTATGCACGATCCTGCACATCTATGCATGAGGACCCATGGTGGCTGGCGAAGGGAAAGGAGATGGTCACACTTCACTTGTCTACAGCAGATAGATGGTTATTTTCCACACACTGGGTTGGACCGGTTGTCTGCCTGAGTGGTTGCCATCCAGGACCCAAAGTGGTGGAAAAGCACAGTACCAGTCCATGCTCTCAGACTTGTTTTGACTTGCCATTAGGGCACATCGCTCCTGTTTTCAGAATGTTAATCATTATTTTCCAACTTCATTATTTTGCCAGTTTTACCAGATTTGCTCCAAAATCATTGTAACCTTCTTCATACTGAAGCTAGTGTTTTTCAACCAAGATATGCAAAAATGGCTTCATGCAGTCTTGATAACAAAACAGCTGACATTAGCAAAATGATAACCTTCTTGGTGGCATTAAAAGAAAAAAATATCTAATGTTAAGATGAAACATATTCAGCAAAAGGTTTCGAGTTCAGAAAAATTAAATTAATGTCTGGTGTTTTGTATGAAACTTCAAAATTAAATACATACCAATCATAACTTATTTTGGTGAAACTGTGGGCTTTGTTGTGCTTGTCTTTAGGTCTTCTGGGACCTGTAGGAGTTCTAAGACTGTTGCACAGCACACAAGTGTCCTGCCTTAAAATCAAAATACTATTATTTATAATTGTTGCACCATTTGTAAAAGTGAAATAAATTTATTTCTGATTGTGGCCCTGCGAGAGACTGGCGTTCTGTCCTGGGTGTACCCCGCCTTGCGCCCTATGACTGCTGGGATAGGCTCCAGCCCCCCGCGACCCTTAATTGGACTAAGCGGTAGAAGATGAATGAATGAATGAATGAATGGCACCAAGAATCAATGGCACTCTAGCCTTACCAATGGTTTAGTTATAGGATAATATCACCCACATGACCAAAATTCTGACTCTGACAAGCACTGGCATCATGCTGTCTAATCCAAGATGTAACTAAACTGAAGCCCTGATCTTTTCCTATAGAGCTGTTTGCTCATTGGGTAACCCTATGTTTTGCACCCTATGTCGTGGTGCAGTATCCGTCGTAGTCATCATAGTCATCACTTTAGTAAATCCCTTCGGTTGCTCCCTTGTTTGCACTCGGGGTCGCCACAGCAAATCCAAGGTGGATCTGCATGTTGAATTGGCACAGGTTTTACGCCGGATGCCCTTCCTGACGCAACTCCACATTACATGGAGAAATGTGGCAGGGGTGGGATTTGAACCCGGAACCTTCTGCACTGAAACCAAGTGCATTAACCACTTGGCCACCACCCCTGCAGTCATCATAGTCATCACTGTTATACTTTTATTGTGATATATCAAACATTGTCTGATAACTTTTTTTTCTAATTTGGCAAGGGCATAATATGTGTAATTGATATTGTTCCTGTCTAAAAATCATATTCGTAGATTCGCTTGCTTGGAAATGGTGGCTGAAAATAGCCATTTTCAGCACTTAAAGGCAATTTTCTCAAAAACTGGCTGATAACTTTTTTCTAATTTAGCAAGGGCATATTATGGGTAACTGACATTGTTCCTGTTTAAAAATCATATTCGTAGATTTGCTTGTTTGGGAATGGCAGCGGGAAATAGCCTTTTTCAGCACCTAAAGGCAATTTTCTCAAAAACTGTCTGATAACTTTTTTCTAATTTAGCAAGGGCATAATATGGGTAATATGGGTCGTTGACGTATTTCACTTCAAAAAATTATAGACATATATTTGTTCATTTGGAAATGGTGGCCATTTTTAACGAAAACAGCCAATTTGGGTATTTGGACCCAATTTTCTCAAGAACTGCCCAATAGCTTTTCTTTTAATTTAACAAGGGCACAGTATTGTCATTGCCATTGTTCCCATCCCAAAATTATTTGCGTAGACTTGTTCGTTTGGAAATGGCCCTCATTTCTATGCCGAAAATGACCATTTCTGCCTTGGGCTTTATTTGAATCGGTAACCCACAGGGTCCTTGGCACTCTAGCTCATTTAATTAATTCAGGTCATGATACTGAAGTGGTACCTGTGAGAAGACGATGGTATAAACTAAAAATAAAGCAACAGTTGTGATGATACAACAGTATCATCAGTATAATGAGCAGTACAGAGGAATTGTTTCCCCCCCCAAGACCTCGTTAGCCTGTTCAGGGCATGAGGGATTTAAATGTTTGCAAAGAATTTTGTCCAGGCATGATGTTAAACTGTATGTACTCAGCCACATACAACTGTGACAAGCTCAGGACACTATGAATGGGGAAAATGTGATGGTGGAGTACCTAGGTGTTGTTCTTCCATAGATCTCTTGTCCCCAACTGATCTTATGAAGTGTCGGATGATCCCATTTTCCACACATTGACTTTGACTTTCCACCATTTGAGTCTTTAGTAGAAAGTCAAAGTGGACAATACCATACAAGTAGAAGAAGTCCTAGTGGCCCTGAGGTCCATTGGTGCCACTCCTTATTTATGGATTTTGTAGTGTGAAGCGAATGGTAGTCCACATCTCCCCCTTTGACAGGATGCCAGCTTGATGCAGGTTACTTCCCTAACCAAGTTTGGTATAGCTAGGTGGCGTGAGACCACACAGATGAAGGCAGGTAGCATAGCCAGGAATTGAACTGAGGTCTTGATAGTGTAAGTACTTTTCTCACTGAGCTACCTCTCAATGCCCTATGATGTTTAAAAAAAAAACATGATCTTGGTGTTTATCTTTGGCTTTGACTTCACCATCCTTACTTGATCTGTGTTTGGTGACACTGTCACTTGGTCTTTGGATCATACTTGAATATTCACAATTTATTGCTTGTAACGACTCGACTAAGCAGCTCTGAATTGTTTTTGAGGTCCTCATTGTTATCTTGATTGATGACTCTTTGCTGTTTCTGGTCCACGGATGGTGGCTTGATAACCATATTTGAGCACACCTTGCGTATTTCAAGATTTTTTTTTTTTTTTTGTGATGACAGACAGTGCTGTTGTTGGTGGAAACCACATCAGCAAGTATCCACACTGAGCCCACAATCTGTGCACGCCTGCTTCACACACTCACTTTGTCCTCTTTGAAGGTCTTTCAGATCGTAGTTCATCTTCAACCTATTTCTACCCCTCTCTAAATTTCTTGCCCCATTTAAAGGCAAAAGCATGATGCAGCATTTCTGTCACGTGGATGCAGCACCAGTGGATGCTCCCAGATCTGATCTGACCTGAATCAAGTGCACGTGTTTCTGACATTGTTTCTTCCCCATAGACTTGCTGCAGCATCGTGTAAGATTTAGTAGGTGTTTTGTCAAGTCCTGCAAGGTTTAATGAAACTGAGGCCAATTAAGACTAAATTTCCAGATCAGCCCTT